>NW_016826349.1:0-248 GCF_001698545.2 Rhinopithecus bieti
ATCTCAAAAAAAAAAAAAAAAAAAAAAAAAAAAAAAAAAAAAAAAAAACAAAGGAAACTATCACCCCAAACCTGTTAGGACGGGTATTATCAAAAAGTCAAGAGATAAAAAGTAGTGATGGCATACAAAAAATCAGCTGGGCGTGGTGGCGGGCACCTGTAGTCCCAGCTACTGGGGAGGCTGAGGCAGGAGAATGGCTGAACCGGGGGGCGGAGCTTGCAGTGAGCTGAGATCGTGCCGCTGCACTA
>NW_016826350.1:0-660 GCF_001698545.2 Rhinopithecus bieti
TCATATAATGATGTAATTAATTAGTCCAACAACTTCTGAACTTTTCTAATGACATAGCTTAATCTGCAATAGACTTTTATTGTTACTTTTTGGTAGCCACATATATTGTTGACTTAAGTTGATCTTTTATGAGTGAAAAACCCTCCCAGTTCTTTTTTACATGGACTGTTAACAAACCTCCTATCTCTGACTCTGCACTCATCCCAGTGAATATTTGTCCTCAAACACTTGGCTTCACACATTGATGCCTATGACACTCGTTTTGTTGTTTGTGGACATATTCATTTTATCTGACCGGTCTTTTTGACTTTTTTTTTTTTTGTCTTTGCCCAATAAATCAGTTGAATGTGCACTATGCTGGATGGATAATTTGACCATTTGATGACCAGGCCATACATCCTGTCAATTGAGACATCACGAGTCTAGTCTAGAGATCTTGGCACACCAGTAGAGACCCCCTTTTGGCTCGCACTTGCTGAATAATCAATCTGTGCTCTTTCTTTTTTAGCCAGCTATGGATGGTCCTAATTGTTCTAATCTTCAACTCACATAGCTCTATATTCCCCACGTGGATGCCATGAAAGCCTTTCTAAACGCTTTGTTAAAATTCACAGCCTATATCTACATTATTATAACTATCATAAAAGAAAACAGGCCAGG
>NW_016826351.1:0-795 GCF_001698545.2 Rhinopithecus bieti
TGCAAGTCAGAGAATTATTCTAATACCTGAGGGCAGAGCATCCCGGGCAGTGAGAATAGCAAGGGCAAAACCCTGAGGCATAAGTACCTCTCCTGTGTAATTTTTCAGTAATGGTCAAGGTCCTCTTGGTCCCCACCAACTCTCCCTAACTTATCTGGGGGTTGACATTTTTGAACCAACAAAAGTGCTGGAAGGCAACACTCTAAGATTTTAAGGGTGCAAAACTTTCATGAAGTTTCTGGGAAAACGCTGACAACAAATGAGGAAAAACAAATGAGTTAGGTAGAATTTAAAATTAAATGTAATCAAATTCCACTGCATTGTACATTCAAAATATGTATTTTCAAAAATTGAAAGACTTGTTAAATGAGAATAATTTGAAATAAAAGTGTCTTTTTAATTTGGTTTTCCCAGTGGATGTATAAAATAACTAATTGAGGTAAATCTGTTATTTTTTAAATCCTTAATGCCTTTCTAGAATGTAAAAGTTCATTTCTTATTGTGGAAATTTTGAAAATTATGTAAAATTATAACAATAATAAACTTGTTGCCAAACAATGTAGAAAAAAACTCTGTTACACAAACATTCATATCTTTCTAGATAGATTTTCCTTTTATTTCTAAGTTTTGTTGGTTTGATAGTGAAAAAGGCTTATTTTAATTTGCATTTTATTACTAGTCTGTACAATTTTTCACGTCATTTAATGGTCAATTTTTATGTACCAAATTTCTTTTGGGCATCTTAGATTTCTCTTATTGATATGAATAAGCTCTATTGATTATAAGAAAATTGCC
>NW_016826352.1:0-1184 GCF_001698545.2 Rhinopithecus bieti
TTTACTCACATAACCAATGAATTCTTTTAAACATGAAATTGTACCTGGGATGCAGAAACAGCTGATGACACTTATCAACTAGGGGTGAAGGAATTATTTTCAATTTAACTCAGTTCCACTGAGACAAATTATATACATCTGGAAAACTTAGAGCATGATTATGATATAAATTATGACCAAAAGATAGGTAAAGAAGATACCTACCAAACTACATAGCAGGAGAGATTTCACAAGGATGGAAAACATATTTTAAAATATATTTTAAAGTGTGCAATAAGCATGAATTACTGAACAAAACATTACAAATGTGAATTAGTTGTAGAAAAAAGTAATTGCCAGTATTTTATTTGAAGCTTATAGAGAACTTATACAAATTGTCACTTTATGAAAATCTCTTATACATTAACATAAGGTAAAAATATTTTCATGTCTTAGCACATTAATTTTCAAGCTATAATATATACATCAACATTCTCAAAATGCTTTTTTGTTATTCCTCTAGGAATTTGATGAAACAGATTTTGTTTATTCAACAATTAAGATTGCAGTGTATGCATTTTAGTAATACGTTCTCATAGAGTCAATTTATATTTGAATTTCTTTTGAATTTTAAGCATACTAAATAAGAACAAATATGATAGTTTAGTTTAATTTAAAGAACTGAACAATTCTGCTACATCTATTGCTCAGGCCAGCCCAAGTCACTCTCTTTACCTACACTCAAAATTAAATGAAATTATAATTTAAAAAATTTTACCTAATAAGTACTGACACACATGACATCTTTTCCTAGTCCTTCAAGCTCCATCAAATAAGTCAATAACTTTTATAATTTTAAACACAATAGTTTAGTTCAGAATAAAAGTATTCCCTCTGCCTCACCCTGAATATTACTTTGCTATTTCCTTTTTACATATACAACTAATTTCTAAGTGCCAAAAACTGAGTGTACCACGTAACTAATGGGAAAAAAAATACTTATCATACTTGTCAACACCTTCTTATAAACTCTCTTTATATTTTCAAAGCAATTAAGTTATCTTCCGGCATCTCATTAAAAAAAAAAAAAAGAAAAAACCTAAATAACCTTGATGGCTTTGCCCTGCTATTATAACAACTAAATGTGTCTTTTTCTTCTATCTTTTCTTACTGTCCATAATTTCTTCATGTGTCTTTTAAATGAA
>NW_016826353.1:0-660 GCF_001698545.2 Rhinopithecus bieti
GGGCGAGGTGGCGGCGCCTGTAGTCCCAGCTACTCGGGAGGCTGAGGCAGGAGAATGGCGTGAACCCGGGAGGCGGAGCTTGCAGTGAGCTGAGATCTGGCCACTGCACTCCAGCCTGGGTGACAGAGCGAGACTCCGTCTCAAAAAAAAAAAAACAAAAAAAACAAACAAACAAAAAAAGAAATACCATTTCATCTGCAATTCCACTACTGGTTATATACCCAGAGAAAAAGAAGTTATATGAAAAAGACACTTGCACAATATATAAAAATATTAAATGCATAGCACAAAAATGAATAATAGGGTAACTTTGATTATAACTTTAAATGAGAAAACCCAAAGTAAAACAACAGTATATAATATAAATATCATATAAAATGCACAAGAAAAATTTATACTTAAAAATTTTTTAATTTAATATTAACAAAAATAAATGTAATATACCACACAAGTAGGTATTCAATAAAACTAAATACAATTATGTTTAACTTTATAAACTATGTTATACTACGAAAAAAATCCTATTAACTTTTGAGTATTTAGCCAAGGAAACCAAGTACATCTCTTCTTTAAAAGTTTTGTTTCCAATTTTAACAAACAGGTGTT
Source organism: Rhinopithecus bieti (assembly GCF_001698545.2). Lineage (NCBI taxonomy): Eukaryota > Metazoa > Chordata > Mammalia > Primates > Cercopithecidae > Rhinopithecus > Rhinopithecus bieti. The sequence continues at coordinate 607 of NW_016826353.1, forward strand.
TTGACAACCAGTTTATTTCCTTACTGAAATTTTCAAGGCACAGAAAGAACAAAA
>NW_016826354.1:0-3882 GCF_001698545.2 Rhinopithecus bieti
TAAGAATGTATATTCTGTTCATTTGTGGTGGAGAATTCTGTAGATGTCTATTAAGTTCACTTGGTGCAGAGCTGAGTTCAATTTCTGGATATCTTTGTTAACTTTCTGTCTCATTGATCTGTCTAATGTTGATCGTGGGGTGTTGATGTCTCTCATTATTATTGTGTGGGTGTCTAAGTCTCTTTGTAAGTCTCTAAGGACTTGCTTTAGGAATCTGGATGCTCCTGTATTGGGTGCCTATATATTTAGTATAGTTAGGTCTTTTTGTTGAATTGATCCCTTTACCATTATATAATTGCTTTCTTTGTCTCTTTTGATCTTTGATGGTTTAAAGTCCGTTTTATCAGTGACTAGGATTGCAACCCCTGACATTTTTTCTTCTCCATTTGCTTAGTAGATCTTCCTCCATCCCTTTATTTTGAGCCTATGTGTGTCTCTGCACATTAGATGGGTCTCCTGAATACAGTACACTGATGTGCCTTGACTCTTCATCCAATGTGCCAGTTTATGTCTTTTAATTGGAACATTTAGCTGGTTTACATTTAAGGTTAACATTTCTTTTCATTCAGAAGTTTGGGAGCATTATTTTCCTGGATTCTCCAAAGAGATATTTGGTAGCTTTTGATGTCTGCAGTGAGAAAGTAAATATCTTCAGATAAAATCTACAAAGAGTGGGGTGGCACCAAGGTGGCTGAATAGGAACAGCTCCAGTCTCCAGCTCCCAGTGTGAGAGACACAGAAGATGAGTGAGTTCTGCATTTCCAACTGAGGTCCCAGGTTCCTCTCACTGGGACATGTCAGACAGTGGGTTCAGGACAGTGGGTGCAGCCCAACGAGTGAGAACCAAAGCAGAGTGAGGCATCTCTTCACATGGGAAGTGCAAAGGGGACGGGAATTCCCTTTCCTAGTAAAGGGAAACCATGACACACAACACCTGGAGATTTGGGTCACTCCCACATTAATACTGTGCTTTACCATGGGTGTTAGCAAATGACACACCAGGAGATTATATCCTGTGCCTGGCGCAGAGTGTTCCACACCCACAGAGCTTCCCTCATTGATAGTACAGCAGTCTGAGATCTAATGGCAAGGCAGCAGCGAGGAGAGAGGAGGGTCACCCATCATTTCTGAGGCTTAAGTAGGTAAACAAAGCAGCCAGGAACCTCGAACTGGGTGGAACCCACTGCAGCTCAAGGAAGCCTGCCTGCCTCTGCAGACTCCACCTCTGGGACAGGGCATAGCTAAACAGTAGGCAGCAGAAACCTCTGCAGATGTAAATGTTTCTGTCTGATAGCTTTGAAGAGAGTAGTTGTTCTCCAAGCACAGAGTTTGAGATCTGAGGATGGATAGACTGCCTGCTGAAATGGGTCCTTCACCCCCGAGTAGCCTAACTAGGAAGCACCCCCCAGTAGGGACAGACTGACACCTCACATGGCCGGGTACCTCTATGAGATGAAGTTTCCAGAGGAACAATCAGGCAGCAACATTTGCTGTTCAGCAGTATTCACTCTTCTGCAGACTCTGCTGCTGATAGCTCGGCAAACAGGGTCTGGAGTGGACCTCCAGCAAATTCCATCAGACCTGCATCTGAGGTTTCTGACTGTTAGAAGGAAAACTAACAAACAGAAAGGACATCCACAATAAAACCCCATCCATACGTCACCATCACCAAAGACCAAAGGTAGAAAAAAAAAACACAAAGATGGGGAAAAAATAGAGCAGAAAAGTTGAAATTTCTAAAATCAGAGGGCCTCCCCCTCCAAAGGAATGCAGCTCCTTGCCAGCAAAGAAACAAAGCTGGACGGAGAATGACTTTGATGAGCTGAGAGAAGACTTCAGATGATCAAACTTCTCCAAGCTAAAGGAATAAGTTCGAACCCATTGCAAAGAAGCTAAAAACCTTGAAAAAAGATTAGATGAATGGCTAACTAAAATAACCAATGTAGAGAAGTCCTTAAATGACCTGATAGAGCTGAAAACCATGGCATGAGAACTACGTGACAAATGCTCAAGCTTCAGTAACTGATTCAATCAAATGGAAGAAAGGGTATCAGTGATTGAAGATCAAATGAATGAAATGAAATGAGAAGAAAAGTTTAGAGAAAAAAGAGTAAAAAGAAATGAACAAAGCCTCCAGGAAATATGGGACTATGTGAAATGACCAAATCTACATCTGATTGGTGTACCTGAAAGTGACATTGAGAATGGAACTAAGTTGGAAAACACTCTGCAGAATATTATCCAGGAAAACTTCCCCTGTTTAGCAAGGAAATAATCTTTGGAGAATCTGTGAAGGGATGTTTGAAAGTCCATTGAGGCCTATGGAGGAAAAGGAAATATCCCAAGATAAAAACTGCAAAGAAGCTATCTGTTAAACTACTTTATGATGTGTGAATTCATCTCACAGAGTTAAATCTTTCTTCTGATTTGGCAGGTTGGAAACACTATTTTTGTAAAAGTTGTAAGGAGACATTTTGGAGCCCTTTGATGCCTGGAGCAAGATCAAATATTCCTAGATAAAAACTAGAAAAAAGCTATCTGTGAAACTACTTTTTGATGTGTGAATTCTTCTCAGAGAGGCAAACCTTCATTTTAAATCAGCAGGTTGGAAAAACTCTTGTTGGAATACTTGTGAAGGGATATTTGGGAGCCCATTAAGGTCCGTGAGAAAAGCCTAAAGTCCCAAGATAAAACCAAAAGAAGCTACCTATGAAATTTATTTTGATGTGTGAATTCATGTTACAGGGTTAAACCTTTTTTTAAATTATTCCGCAGGTTGGAAACACTCTTTTTGGAGAATCTGAAAAGGGATATTTGGAGCCCATTGACTCCTGTGGGAAAAAATTGAATATCGCCAGTTAAAACTAAAAAGAAGACATCAGTGAAACTGCTTTGTGATTTGTGGATTCATCTCACAGAATTAAAACTTTGTTTCTGTTTCAATACGTTGGAAACATTGTTTTTGGAGAATATGCAAAGGAACATTTGGAAGTCCATTGAGGTCTGTGAGGAAAAACAGAGTATCCCCAGATAAAACTAGAAAGCAGCTATATGTGAAATTGGTTTGTGATAAGTGGATTCATCTCTCAGTGTTTTCCCTTCCTTTGATTCAGCAGGTTGGAAACACATCTATTTTAGAATTTGCAAAGGGACATTTGGGAGCCTAGTTAGACCTATTGGGAAAAAAGGAATGTTCTCAGATAAAAACTAGAAAGAAGTTATCTCTGAAACTAGTTTGTGATGTGTGGATTCTTCTCAGAGTGTTAAACCTTTCTTTTAATCCAGCAGGTGGAAAACACTCTTTATGAAAGATCTGTGAAGGGATATTTGGGAAACTATTGAGGCTTATGGGGAAAAATCTAATATCACCAGGTTTAAATTAGAAAGAAGCTATCTGTGAAACTGCTTTGTGATGTGTGGATTCAATTCTCAGAGTTAAAACTTTCTTTTGATTCAGCAGGCTTTAAAAATTCTTTTTGGAGAATGTGTGAATGGACATTGAAGAACCCATGGAGGCCTATCAGGAAAAACCTAATATCCCCACATTAAAACTGAATAAATGGTATCTGTGAAACTGTTTGGGATGTGAGAATTCATACCATAAAATTAAACCTTTCTTTTGATTCAGCAGGTTGGAAATACTCTTTTGGAAAAGCCGTGAAGGGACATTTGTGAGCCCATTGTGGCCTATAAGGAAAAGCTGAACCTCTTTTAATAAAAACTGAAAAGAAACTACCTGTTAAACTGATTTGTGATGTGTAGATTCATCTCACAGAGTTAAAACTTTCTTTTGAATCAGCAAGTTGGAAACAGTCTTTTGATAGAATCTGCAAAGGCATATTTTGGAGCATATTGAGGCCTGAGGGAAAAAAACTGAATATC
>NW_016826354.1:6380-40816 GCF_001698545.2 Rhinopithecus bieti
TTGGGGGCCAGGGGAAAAAAAAAGGGTTCCCCCAAAAAAAAAAAAAAAAAAAAAAAAAAAAAAAAACTTGAAAAAAGCTCTATGTGAAAGAAGCTATATGTGAAATTTCTTTATGATGTGTGTGTTCATCTCACAGTGTTAATCTATTTTTGATTAAGCAGGTTGGAAACATACGTTTTTTCCAAATCTAGGAAGGAACTTTTAGGAGACCAATTAGGCCTATTGGGGAAAAAAAAAAAGAAAAAAACACTATTCGCAGATAAAAACTAGAATGAAAGTATTTGTGAAACTACTTTGTGATGTGTGGATTCTTCTCAGAGAATAAACCCTTTCTTTTGATCCAGCAGGTTTAAAACACTTTTTCTGGAGAACACGCAAAGGTAAATTTGAGAGCCAATTGTGGTCTATGGGACAAAACCTAATATCCCCAGATACAAACTAGAAAGAAGTTGTCAGTGAAACTGCTTTGTCATGTTTTGATTAATCACATGAAGTTAAAACTTTCTTTTCATTCAGCAGGTTGGAAACACTCTTTTTGTAGAATGTGCGAAGGGCCATTTGGAAGTCCACTGAGGCCTAAAGGGAAAATCAGAATATCCCCAGCTAAAAACTGGAAAGAAACTATCTGTGAAACTATTTTGTGATGTGTGGATTCACCTCACAGGGTTAAATCTTTCTTTTGGTTGAGCAGGTTGGAAACAATTTTTTTTGGAGAATCTATGATGGGACATTTGAGAACCCTTTGAGACCTATGGAGAAAAAAGGAACATTCCTAGATAAAAACTCAAAGGAAGCTATCTGATAAACTATTTTTTGACATGTGGATTCATCTCATAGAGTTTCACCTTTCTTTAGATTCAGCAGGTTGGAAAGTTCCTTTTTGTAAAATTTCCAAAAGGACATTGGGAAGCCCATAGTTATCTATGGAAACAAACTTAATATCCACAAATAAAAACTACAAGGAAGTTATCTTTGAACCCACTTTGTGATTCAGCAGGTTGAAAACACTGTTTCTGAATAATCTATGAAGAGTTATTTGGGAGCCCTTTGAGACCTATGGGGAAAACCAAGTATCCCCAGATAAAACTAGAATGATGCTATCTGTGAAACTGCATTTCCATGTGTGAATTTATCTCACAGAGATAAACTTTTCTTTTGATTCAGCAGGATGGAAATTTTTTAGAATCTGTGAAAGGACATGTGGGAGGCAGTTCAGGCCTATGGGGAAAAAACAGAATATCCTGAGATAAAAAAACAGAAAAAAGCTATCTGTCAAATGGCTTTGTGATGTGCAGTTTCATCTCACAGTGTTGAAATGTTCTCTTGATTCAGCAGGTTGCAAACACTTTTTTTTAGAATTTGCCAAAGAACATTTTGAAGCCCATTGAGGGTTATGAGGAAGAACCAAATATCACCAGATAAAAACTAGAAACTATCTCTGGAACTATTTTTTGATTTGTGGATTCATCTAACAGAGATAAAACTTTCTTTTGATTCAGCAGGTTGTAGACATTCTTTTTGGAGAATCTGCAAAGGCACATTTGGGAGTCCATTGAGGCCTATCAAGGTAAAATGAATATCACCAGATAGAAACTGGAAAGTAACTCTCTGTGAAACTACTCTGTGATATGTGGATTCGGCTCACAGAATTAAAACTTTCTTTTCATTCAGCAGATTGATAACATTCTTTTTGTAGAATCTGCAAAGGAACATTTGGCAGCCCATTGAGGCCTATCGGGAAACATGGAGTATCCCTAGATAAAAACTAGAAAGAAGCTGTCTCTGAAAGGGCTTTGAGATATATTGATTTACCTCACAGAGTTAACCTTTCTTTTGATTCAGCAGAAGGGAAACACTGTTTCTGGTGAATCTGCAAAGGGACATTTTGGAGGCCATCGAGGCCTATGGGAAAAATTGAATATCTGCAGATAAAAACTAGAAAGAAATTATCTATGAAACTGCTTTGTGATTCTTTGTGATGTGTGGATTCATCTCACAGGGTTAAACCTTTCATTTGATTCAGCAACTTGGAAACGGTTTTTGTACACTCTGCAAAGGTCATAGGTGTCTATGTGGAAAAACATAATTTCCCCAGGTACAAACTAGAAAGAAGCTCTCTGTGAAAATGCTTTGATATATATGCATTCATGTCACACAGTTGAAGCTTTCTTTTCATTCAGCAGGTTGGAAACACTCTTTTTCTAGTATCTATGATGGGACATTTGGAAGCCCACTGAGGCCTAAGTGGAAAAACTGAATATCCCCAGATAAAAACTTGGAAGAAGTTATCTGTGAAACTGTTTCATGTTGTGTGGATTCATCTCACAGAGTTCAAACTTTTAATTCAGCAGATTGAAAACACAATCTTTAGAGAATCTGTAAAGGGACATTTGGGAGTCCATTGAGGTCCATGGGGAAAAACAAAATATCACCAGAAAGAAACTAGAAAGAAGCTACGTGTGAAATTGCCTTGTGTGTGTGCATTCATCCCACAGAATTAAACTCTTCCTTTGATTCAGCAGGTTGCAATCACTCCTTTTGCTGAATCTGCAAAAAGACATTTGGCAGTCCATTGAGGCCTATGTGGAAAAGCTGAATATCCCCAGATAAAAACTAGAAAGAAGCTATCTGTGAAAATGCTTTGGGATTTGCGAATTCATCTCATGAAATTAAACCTTTCTTTTGATCCAGCCAGTTGGAAATACTCCTTTTGTAGAATCTATGAAGGGATGTGTGGGATCCCACTGTAGATTATAAGGAAATACAAAATATATCCAGATAAAAACTAGAAAGAAGTTATCTTGAAACTGCATTGTGATGTTCACATTCATCTCACAGTGTTAAAAGTTTCTTTTGCTTCAGCAGGTTAAATACACTTTTATGGAGAATCTGCAAGGGTACATTATGGAGCTCCTTGAGGCCTATGGGGAAAAGCTGAATATTTTTTGATAAAATCTAAAATACAGGTATCTGAGAAACTGCTTGGTAAAATATAGTTTCATCTCACAGAGTTAAATCTTTCTTTTAATAAGCAGATTCTCTTTTGGAGAACATGTGAAGGAACGTTTGGAGGTACGGTGATACCTATTGGGTAAAATCAAATATCCCAAGATAAAAACTAAAAGGAAGCTATCTGTGAAACTGCTTTGAGATGTGTAAATTCATCTCACAGAATTAAACTTTTCTATTCATTCAGCAGCTTCAATTCACTCTTTTTCTAAAATCTGTGAAGGGACATTTGGGAACCCATTGAGATCTATGAAGAAAAACAGAATATCCCCAGATAAAAACTAGACAGAAAGCATCTGTGAAACTGTTTTCTGATGTGTGGATTCATCTCATAAACTTAAACCTTTCTTGTGATTGAGCAGTTTGGAAACACTTTTTTTTGGAGAATCACCAAAAGTACATTTAGGGGCCCATTATGTCCTGTGGGGAGAAAAAAAGAATATCCCCAGAAGAAATCTAGAAAGAGGCTACTGGGGAAGCAGCTTTGTGATGTGTGAATTCATGGCACAAAGTTAAACGTTTGTTTTGAATCAGCAGGTTGGAAACTCTCTTTTTTTCAAGAGTCTGTGAAGGTACATTTGGGAGTCAATTAAGGCCTGTGGGAGAAAACAGAATACCCCAGATAAAAGGAGAATAAAGCTATCTGTGAAACTACTTTGTGAGGTGCAGATTCATCTCAGAGAGTTAAACCTTTCTTTTGATGCAGCACGTTGCAAAAAACTCTGTTAGGTGAATCCGGGAAGGGGCACTTGAAAGTCCTGTGAGGCCAATGGGGAAAAATTGAATATACCCAGACAAAAATTAGAAATAAGCTATCCAAGAAACTACCTTGTGAAATGTGGATTCACCTCAGAGTGTTAAACCTTTCTTTTGTTTCAGCAGATTGGGAAAACACTTTCTGTAGAATCTGTGAAGGGATATTGGGAGCCCATTGAGACCTATGGGGAAAAAAGGACTCTTCCCATATAAAAACTAGAAAGAAGCTTTCCATGAAATTGCTTTCTTAAGTGTAAATTTTTCTCACAATGTTAAACATTACTTCTGGTTCAGCACGTTGGCAATACTGTTTTTCTAGAATATGTGAAGAGACCTTTGGGAACCCATTGAAGCCTAAGGGAAAAAACAGGATATCTTGAGATAAAAATTAAAAAGAAGCATCTGTGAAACTGCTTTGTGATCTGTGGATTCATCTTACAGAGTTAAACTTTTCTTCTGATTCAACAAATTAGAAATGCTCTTTTTGGACAGTCTGAGAAGAGACATCTGAGAGGCATTGAGGTCTATGAGGAAAACAAATATCCCCAGATAAAACTAGAAAGAAGATATCTGTGAAACTACTTTGTGATGTGTGAATTCATCTTGCAGAGCTATTGATTCAGCAGGTTGGAAACACTCTTTATGGAGTATCTGTGAAGGAACATTTGGGAACCTATTGAGGCTTTTGAAGAAAAACCAAATATCCCCAGAAAAGAACTAGAAAGAAGTTGTCTGTGAAGCTTCTTTGTGATGTGTGGATTCATCTCAAAAAGTTAAACCTTTCTTTTGATTCAGCAGATTGGAAACACTTTGTTTTGAAAATCTGCATGGGGATATTTGGGAGCCCAATGAGGCCTATGGGGAAAAATCGAATACCCGCAGATAAAAACTCAAAAGAAGCCATCTGTGAAACTACTATGTAACTTGTGGCTTCATCTCACAGGGTTCAAACTTTCTTTTAATTTAGCAGGTTGAAAACAATATTTTTGGGCAATCTGCAAAGCGACATTTTGGAGCCCATTGAGGCCTATTTGGAAAAACCTAATATCCACTATAAAAACCAGAAAGAAGTTATCTGTGAATCTGCTTTGTGAGGTGTGTTTTCATCTCACAGAGTTACACCTTTCTTTTGGTTAAGTAGGTTGGAAACATTGTTTTTGGAGAATCTGCAAAGGGACATTTGGGAGCCTATTGAGGCCTATGGGGAAAAAATAATATCCCCAGATAGAAACTAGAAAGAAGCTATCTGTCAAACTCCTTTGTGATGTATGGATTCATCTCACAGAGTTAAAACTTTCTTTCGATTCAGCAGGTTGGAAGCACTCTTTTGGGAGCACCAGCAAAGGGACATTTTGGAGCCCATTCAGACCCAAGGAGAAAAATAATATCCCCAGATGAAAACTAGAAGGAAGCTATGTGTGAAACTGCTTTATGATGTGTGGATTCTTCTCACAGATTGTAAATTGTTTTGACCCAGCATGATGGAAACAGTCTATTTGGATAATCTGTGGAGGACCATTTTGGAGCCTATGGATGCCTACAGGGAAAACTTAATATTCCCAGATAAAACTAGAAGGAAGCTCGTTGTGAAGCTGCTTTTTGATGTGTTCATTCATCTCACAGAGTTTACCCTTTGTTTTCATTCAGCAGGTTGGAAATATTATTTTTGGTAAATCTGCAAAGGAGCTTTTGTTATACCATTGAAACCTATGTGAAACAACAGATTATTCCCAGTTAAATACTAAAAGGAAGCTATCTGTGAAACTGCTTTGTGATGTGTGGCTTCATCTAATAGAGTTAAAACTTTATTTTAATCCCACAGGTTGGAAACACTCTTTTGGTGAATCTGTGAAGGGACATTTTTGAGCCCTTTGATGCTCGTAAGGAAAATCTGAATATCCCCAGATAAAAACTAGAAAGAAGCTATCTGTGAAACTCCTTGGTGATGTGTGGATTAACCTCACAGAGCTAAACCATTTTATTTATTCAGCACGTTTTAAACACTTTTTTTGGAGAATCTGTGAAGTGACAAGTAAAAGCCCATTGAGGCCTGAGAAGAAATACTGAATATCCACAGATGAAAACTCCAAAGAAATGATCTGTGAAAGTGCTTTGTGGTGTGAGGGTCCTTCTCACAAAATAAAACCTTTATTTTTATTCAGGAGGTTGAAAACACTCTTTTAGGCGAATCTCTGAAGGGACATTGGGAGCCCAGTGAGGGCTGTGGGGCAAAACTGAATATACCTACATAGAAACTAGTAAGAAGCTGTCTGTGAAATTGATGTGAAGTGTGGATTTATCTCACAGAATTTAACCTTTCCTTTTATTCAGCAGATTGGAAACACTATGGAAAATCTGCAAATGGACATTTGGGAGTCGATTGAGGCCTAAGAGGCAAAACCAAATATCCCCAGAAAAAAAAATATAAAGAAGCTATCTGTGAAACTGCTTTTTGATGTGTGCATTCAGGTCACAGAGTTAAAATTTTCTTTTGATTCAGCAGCTTGGAAAACCCTTTTGCAGAATCTGCAAAGGGATGTTTTGGATCCCATTGAGGAATATTAGTAAAATTAAGTATTCTCAGATAAAACTAGAAAGAAGCTCTCTGTGAAACTGCTCTGTGATGTGTGGATTCATCTCACGGAGTTCAACATTTCCTTTGTTGCAGCAGCTTGGAAATACTATTTTTGCAGAATCCTCAAAGGGACATTTTGAACCCCTTTGAGGCCTACAGGAAAAAAACTTAATAACCTCAAATAAAAAATAGAAACTATCTGTCAAACTGCTTTGTGATGCATGGATTCATCTAACAGAGTTAAACCTTTCTTTTGATTTATCAGGTTGGAGACACTATTTTTGGAGAATCCATGAAATGACATTTAGGAGCCCATTGAGACTAATGGGGAAAAACAGAATGTACCCAGATAAAAAGTACAAAGAAGCTACTGTAAAACTGCTTTGGCATGTGTGCATTCGTCTCATGGAGTTAAACCTTTCTTTGATTGAGTTGATTGGAAACACTGTTTTTGAAGCATCTGCAAAGGGACAATTGGGAGCCTGTTGAGGCCTATGGGGAAAATTGAATATCCCCGGGTAAAACTAAAAGAAACTATGTGTAAAACTGCTTTTCATGTATGGATTCTTCCCACAGAGTTAAACCTTTCTTTGATGCAGCAGGTTGGAAACTCTCTTTTGAAAATCTGCAAAGGGACATTTGGGAGCTTATTGTGGCCCATGGGGAAAATCTGAGTAATCCCAGATAAAACTAGAAAGAAGCTATCCATGAAATTGGTTTTTGATGTGCGGGTAAAACTCACAATGTTAAACCATTCTTTTGATTCAGCAGGTGTGAAAAACTCTTTTTGGAGTATCCACAAAGGCACATTTATGAAGCAATTGAGGTCAATGGTTAAAGCCGAAATGTCCCCATATATAAACTAGAAATAAACTATCCATGTAACTGCTTTGAGATGTTTGGATTCATCTCAAAGAGCTAAACCTTTCTCTTGATTCACCAGGATGGAAAGAGTTTGTGTAAAATCTGCAAAGGAACATTTAGGAGCCCATTTAGGACAAGTAGGTAAAAGGAAATATCCTCAGATAAAGACCAGAGAGAAGGTATTTGATAAACTGCTTTGTGATGTGTGGATTCATCTTACAGAGGTGAAAATTTCTTTTGACTCAGCAGGTTGGAAAGACTCTTTTTGTAGGATCTGCAATGCAACTTTTGGGACCCCATTGAGGCTTATGGGGAAAAACAAAATATCCCCAGATAATAACTACAAGGAAGCTATCTGTGAAACTGCTCTGTGATGTGTGGATTTATCTCACAGTGTTAAACATTTCTTTGGATTGAGGAGGTTGGAAACACTCTTTTTGCATAATCTGTGAAGCAACATTTGGGAGCCCATTGAGGCCTATGGGGAAAAAGCCAAATATCCCCAGATTAAAAAGTACAAAGAAACTATCTATGAAACTGCTTTGTGATGTGTGGATTCATCTTACAAAATTAAAGTTTCCTTTTGACTCACCAGATTGGAAATACTTTGTGTTGTTGTTGTAGAACAAGCGAGGGGACATTCTGGAGTCCATTGAGGTCTATGGCAAAAACCTGAATATTCCCAGAAGAAAACTAGAAAGAAGAGTCCTGTGAAATCACTTTGTGAGGTGTGGATTCTTCTCACAGGGTTAAAGTTTACCGTTGAATTAGCAGGTTGGAAACACTCTTTTTGTGGAATCTGCCATGGGACAATTTGGAGCCCTTTGAATCCAATGAGGAAATATCAAATATCCCCTGATAAAAACTAGAAAGAAGCTAAATGTAAAACTGCTCTGAGATATGTGGATTTACCTCACAGAGTAAAAGCTTTATTTTGTTTCAACAGGTTGCAAACACTCTTTTGGAGAATCTGTGGAGGTACATTTTAAACCCCATAGAGGTCTAGAAAAAAAAGAAAAGGAAAGAAAAACAAACAAGCAAACAAAGGAAAACAGAATATCCCCAGATGAAAACTACAAAAAGCTCTTTGTGAAACTGTTTTGAGATGTGTGGATTCAACTCACAGAGTTAAACATTTCTTTTGATTCAGAAGTTTAGAAAACCTCTTTTTGGATAATACGTGAAGGGACATTTGGAAGCCTGTTGTGGCCTATGGTGCAAAACTGAATATCCCAAGATAAAACTAGAAAGAAGCTATCTGCGAAACTGGTTTTTGAAGTGTGGATTCAACTCACAGTGTTCAACCATTCTTTTGATTCAACAGTTTGGAAACAGGCTTGTTGGAGAATCTGCGAAGGGACAAATGGGTGCAATTGAGGCCAACGGGGAAAAACCAAACATCCACAGATGAAAACTAGAAAGAAGCTATCCGTGAAACTACTTTGTGATGTGGGGATTCATCTCACAAAGTAAATCTTTCTCTTGATTCCACAGGTTGGAAACACGCTTTTTGTATAATCTGCGAAGGGAAATTTGAAAGCCAATTGAGGCCTATGTGTAAAAGTGCATATCCCCAGATAAAATAAGGAAAACGTTATTTTGAAACTGGTTTGTGATCTTTGGATTCATTGTGTAATGGTAAAACTTTTGATTCACTACATTGGAAACTCTTTTGGTGGTTCTGTAAGTGGACATTTTGTAGCCCATTGAGCCCTATGGGGAAAATTGAACATCCCAGATAAAACCACTAAAATGTTATCCGTGAAGCTACCTTATGATGTGTGGATTAATCACACAGAATTAAAACTTTCTTTTATTCAGCAGGTTGTACACACTGTTTTGTAGTATCCATGAAGGGACATTTGGGATCCGATTGAGGCCTATGAAGAAAAATTGAATATCCCCAGATAAGAACTAGAGAGAAGATATCTGAGAAACTGCTTTGAGATGTGTGGTTTCATCTCACAGAGTTAAATCTTTCTTTTAATTCAGCAGATTAGAAACACTCTTTTTGTTCCTTTGCAAGGAACAACAGAATAACTTCAGGTAAAAACTAGAAAGAAGCTATCTTTGAAACTGCCTTGTGATTTCTGGATTCATTTCACAGTGTTAACGTTTTCTTTTTATTCTGCAGGTTAGAAACACTTTTTGGTAGAATCTGCAAAGGGACATTTGGGAATTCTTTAAGTCCTACAAGAAAAAGCAGAATATCCTCATACAATAAGTACAAATAAGCTATCTGTGAAACTGCTTTGTGATGGGTAGATTCATCTCACAGTGATAAACTTTTCTTTGATTCAGCATGATGGAAACACTCATTTTCAGAATCTATGAAGACACATATGGGAGCCCATTGCCACCTAGAGAAAACAACAGAATATCCCAAGATAAAAACAAGAAAGAAGCTCTCTGTGAAACTGCTTTGTGATATGTGGATTCATCTCACAGAGTTAAGGATTTCTTCTTACTCAGCAGGTTGGAGACACTCTTTTTGTAGAATATGCAAGGGACATTTGGGAGCCCATTGAGGCTTATGGAAAAAAGTGGAATATACCCAGAAAATTATTTGAAAGAAGGTATTTGTGAAACTGCTTTGTGACGTGTGGACTTATCTCACAGAGTTAAACCTTTCTTATGATTTCACAGGTTAGAAACACTCTTTATGGAAAATATGCAATAGGACATTTGGTAACCCATTGAGGCCTATGAAAAAAAAACCAATATACCTAGATTAAAACTAGAAAGAAGCTGTCTGTGAAACTGCTATATGATGTGTGGATTCATCACACAGAGGTAAATCTTTCTTTTGATTCAGCAGGTTAGGAACGCTCTTCCTGGAAAATATGTCATGGAACATTTGGGAGCCTTTTGTGGCCTATGGGGAAAAACAGAATATCCCCAGATAAAATTAGAAATAAGTTGTCTTTGAAACTGCTTTCTGATGTGTGGATTTATCTCACAGTGTTAAAATATTATTTTGATTCATCAGTTGGGAAAACCTTTTTGGAGAAAATGCAAAGGGACAAATTGTAACCCATTGAGGCCTATAGGGAAAAACTGAAAATCCCCAGATAAAAACGAGATGGAAGCTATCTGTGAAATGGCTTTATGAAGTGTGGATTAATCTCACAGCATTAAACGTTTTTTATGATTCGCAAAATAGCAAACACTCTTTGGAGAATCTGTGAAGGGACATTTGGGAACCCACTAAGTCATATAAAACAGAATATCCCCAAATAAAAACTAGAAAGAAGCTATCTATGAAACGTTTTGTGATGTGTGGATTCTTCCCACGGAGAAAAGACTTTCTTTAGAATCAGTAGTTTGGAAACACTCTTTTTATAGAATCTGGGAAGGGATATTTGGGAGTACTTTGAGGCCTATAGAGAAAAACTGAATATCACCAGATAAAAAAATACTAAGAAACTATTGGTGAAACTGCTTTGTGATATGTCTATTCATCTCACCTAGTTAAAACTTTCTTTTGATTCAGCAGGTTGGAGACACTTATTTTGGAGAATCTGTGAAAGGATAATTAGGGGCCTTTTGAAGTATATAGGGAAAAACCAAATATTCCAGCTAAAAATTAGAAACAAGCTATGTGTGAAACTTATTTTTGATGTGAGGATTCATCTTACAAGGTTAAACCTTTCTTTTGATTCAGCAGGTTGGAAACACTGTTTTTGGAGAATCTGAAAAAAGACAGTTGGGAGCCCATTTTGGCCTATGTGGAAAAAACAAATGTGCCCAGATAAAATTTACAAAGAAGCTACGTGTGAAACTGCTTTGTTAAGTGAGGATTCATCTGAGAGTCAAATCTTTCTTTTGATGAACAGGTTGGAAAGACTCTTTTTAAATAATCTGCAAAGGGACATTTGGAAGCCCTTTGTAGCCTATGGGGAAAACCAAATATCCCCAGATAAAACAACAAAGAAACTATCTGTGAAACTGCTTTGTAATGTGTGGATTCATCTTACAGAGCTAAACCTTTCTTTTCATTCAGCAGGCTGGAAACACTCTTTCTGGAGAATATGCTGTGGAATATTTTGGAAAGCATCGAGGCCTATGGGGAACAAATGAATATCCCAAGATAAAAACTAGAAAGAGTCTGTCTGTGAAGGAGTTTTGGGATGTGTGGATTCATCTCACAGAGATAAATCTTTTTTTTTTTTTATTCAGCAGATTGGAAACACTATTTTGAAGAATCTGTGAAAGGACATTTTGGAGCCCATTGAAGACTAAGGGGGAAAAATGGAATATCTTAGATAAAAACTAGAAATAAACTATTTGTGAATCTTCCTTGTGATGTGTGGATTCATCTGATCGAGTTAAACACTTTTTTTGATTCAGAAGGTTGAGAACTTTTCTTTTGGAGAATCTGCCTAGGGACATTTTGACACTCATTGAGGCCTAATGAGAAAACTCAATATTCCCAGATAAAACTAGAATGAACTTATCTGTGAAACTGATATGTGATATGTGGATTCATCTCACAGAGGTAAAACTTTCTTTTGATTCAGCAGGTTGGAACAACTTTTTTGGTAAAATCTGCAAAGGGACATTTAGAAGCCCATTGAGATCTAAAGGGAAAAACCTAGTATCCCCAGATAAAAACTAGAAAGAAGCTATCTGTGAAACTGCTTTGTGAGGTGTGGATTCATGTCAGAGACTTAAACTTTTCTTTTGATTTAGGAAATTGGAAAGAGTCTTTTTGTAGAATCTATGAAGGGACACTTGGGAGCCTATTCAAGTTTATGGGGAAAAAAAAACCCAGAATATCCCCAGGGAAAAACTAAAAGTAATCTATCTGTGTCCCTGCGATTTTATGTGTGGATTCACTTAGAGGGTTAAACCTGTCTTTTTATTCACTAGGTTGGAAACACTTTGTTTGGAGAATCTGTGAAGAAACATTTGGGAGCACTATGAGGACTGTGGGGACATACTGAATATCCCCAGATAAAAACTAGAAAGAATCCATCTGTGAAAATGCTTTGTGATGTGTGGATTCATCTCACAGAGTTAACTTATTCTTGTAATTCAGGATGTTAAACACACATTTATTTGTGAAATCTGTGAATGAACATTTGGGAGATCACTGAGGGCTACAGGGAAAAATAGAATATCACCAGATTTAAAAGCAGACAGAAGCTACCTGTGAAGCTAATTTGTGATATGTGGATTCATCCCACAGAATGAAACGTTTCTTTTTATTCAGGAGATTAAAAACTGTTTCTTTGGAGAATTGCTGAAGGGCCATTCTGGAGCCCATTGAAGCCTATTGCATGAAATCGGATATCCCCAGTTATAAACTACAAAGAAGCTAATTGTGAAATGGCTTTGGGATGTGTGGATTCATCTCACAGTGTTAAAATTTTCCTTTCATTCGGCAGGTTGGAAACACTTGTTTGAAGAATACGCAAAGGGACATTTGGGTACTCAAAGAGGCTTATGTGGAAAAGTCAAATATCCCCAGATAAAAACTACAAAAAACCTATCTGTGAAATGGCTTTGTGATGTATGGATTTATCTCAGAGAGGTAAAACTCTTTTCGAATCAGAAGGTTGGAAACCCCTTTTTGGAGAATCTGTGAAGGGACATTGGGGAGTCCTTTGAAGCCATGGGGGAAAACTGAATATCCCCTGATAAAACCTAGAAAGAAGCTAACTGTGAACATGCTTTGGGATGTGTGGATTCATCTCACAGAGTTAAAATTTTCTTTTGATTCAGTAGGTTGGAAACACTCTTTTTGTAATCTGAAGGGATATTTGGGAGCCCATTGAGGCCTGTAGGGAAAAACTGAATATCCCCAGATAAAAATGAGAAAGAAGCTATCTGTGAAATATCTCGTGATGGGTGGATTCATATCACAGAAGGAAATCTTTTGATTCAGCAGGTTGGAAACACTCACTTTGGAGAATCTGCAAAGGGGCTTTTTTAGCCCATGTTGTTCTAGAGAGAAAAACTGAATAGCCCACATAAAAACTAGAAAGGCGATATCATGAAACTGCTTTGTAGACTGTTGAATCATCTCACAGGTTTAAATCTTTCTTTTGCTTCAGCAGATAAGTAACAGTCTTTTTGGAGAATCTGTGAAATGACATTTGGGAACCCATTGAGGCCTAAGGGGAGAAACAGAATATTTCCAGATAAAAACTAGAAAGAAGTTATCTGTGAAACTGGTTTGTGCTGTGTGAATTCATCTTAAAGAGTTAAAACTTTCTTTTCATCTAGCAGGTTGGAAACACTCCTTTTGGAGGAGGTGCAAAGGGACATTTTGGAGCCCATTGAGGCCTAAAGGGAGATATCAAATATCCCCAGATAAAAACTAGAAGGAAGCTATCTGTGAAACTTCTTTGAGATGTGTGCATTCACCTCACAGAGTTTAAACTATCTTTTATTCATCAGTAGGGAAATATTCTTTTGGATCATCTGAGAAGGGACACTTGGCAACCCATGGAGTTCTATGGGGAAAAATCAAATATCCTCAGATTAAAAATTAGAAAGAAACTATCTGTGAAACTGCTTTGTGATGTGTAGATTCATGTCAGAGAATTAAACCTTTCTTTTGATTTAGCATATTGGAAACACTTTTCTTGTAGAATCTGCAACAGAACATTTTGGAGTCAATTGAGGACTATAACGAAAAACAGAATATTCTCAAATTAAAACTAGAAAGAAGCAATCCGTGAACCTGCTTTGTGATGTGCGGATTCATCTCACAAAGTCAAACCTTTCTTTTGATTCAGCATGTTGGAAACATTCTATTCGGAGAATATGCAAAGGGACGTTTGGGAACCCTTTGAGGACTATGGGGAAATGCAGAATATCTCCAATTAAAAACTAGAAAGAAGATATTTGTGAAACTGCTTTTGATGTAGGGATTCATCTCAGAGAATCAAACCTTTCTTTTGATTCAGCAGGTTGGAAACATTCTTTTGGAGAATCTGCAAAGGGACATCTTGTCACGCAAAGAAACCTATGTGGAATAACCGAATATCTGCAAATAAAATCTAGAAAGAAGCTATCTGTGAAACTGCTTTGTGATGCGTGGATTTCTCTCACACACTTAAATTTTCTTCTGATTCAGCAGGTTGGAAACACTCTCTTTGTAGACCTACAAACAAATATTCGAGAGACCCTTGAGGCTTATGGGGAGAAACCAAAGATCCCCAGTTAAAACATAGACAGAAGCTCTCTGTGAAACTGTTTTGAGATGTGTAAATTTATCTCACAGATTTAATTCTTATTTTCATTCAACAGTTTGGATACACTCTTTTGGAGAATCTGTGATAGGACATTAGTGAAAGCATTGTAGCCTATGAGGAAAAACAGAACATCCGCCAATAAAAACTAGAACAAAGCTATCTGTGAAACTTCGTTGTGATTTGTGCATCCATCTCACAAAATTAAAACTTTCCTTTGATTCAGGAGGTTGGAAATACTATTTTTGGAAAATCAGTGAAGGGAAATTTGAAAGCCCATTGAGGACTATGGGGAAAATCTAATATACCCAGATAAAACTAGAGGAAACTATCTGTGAAAGCACTTTGTGATGTACGGGTTCATATCACAGAGTTGAAGTTTTCTTCTGTATCAGTAGTTTGGAAACCCTCTTCTTGGAGAATCTGCAAAGGGACATTTGGGGGTCATTGTGGCTTAAGGGGAAAAACTGAATATCCCCAGATAAAACTAGAATGAATTTATCTGTGAAAATGCTTTTGATGTGTGGATTAATCTCAAAGTTGAACCTTTCTTTTGATTCAGCAGGTTGGAAACTCTCTTTTTTGCGAATCTGCGAAGAGACATTTGGGAGCCCATTGTGGCCAATGAGTAAAAACCAAATATCTCCAGATAAAACTAGAAAGAAGTTTTGTGAAATTGCTTTTGCTGTGTGGATTCATCTCACAAATATAAAAGTTTCTATTGATTTAGCAGTTTGGAATACTCTTTTTGTGTAATCTGTGCAAGGACATTTGGAAGCTCATTGCAACCTATGGGAAAAAGTTGAATTTTCTTAGAGAAAAACTAGAAATAAGCTATCTGTGAAATTGCTTTGTAATATGTAGATTCATTGCAGAGAGTTAAAGTTTTCTTTTGATTCAGGAGGTTGGAAGCACTTTCTTTGCAAAATCTGCAAATGAATATTTGAGAGCCCATTGAGGCCTACAGAGAGAAATGGAATATCCCCAAATAAAAACTAGAAAGAAGCTATCTGTGAAACTGCTTTGTGATGTGTGGATTTATCTCACAGATCTAATCTTTCTTTTGATTTTGAAGTTTGGAAACCTTCTTTTGGAGAATCTGCACTAGGAAATTTGGGAGCACATTGTAGCCCAGCAGAAAACAGAATATGCCCAGATAAAACTTGAAAGAAGCTATCTGTGAAACTTCTTTGTGAAGTGTGGATTCACCTCACAGAATTAAAACTTTTTTTGATTCAGTGGATTGGAAACATTATTTTTAGAAAATCTGCAAAGGGACATTTGAGAATCCATCCAGACTTTTGGAAAAAATCAAATACCCCCGGATGAAAACAAGAAGAAGCTATCTGTGAAATTGCTTTGTGATGTCTGGATTCATCTAACAGATTTGATCTTTCTTTTGATTATGGAATTTGGAAACGTTCTTTTGGATAATCTGTGATAGGACATTTGGGACCACATTTTGTCTTAGGGGAAAACAGAATATCCCCAGATAAAACTTGAAAGAAG
Organism: Rhinopithecus bieti; assembly: GCF_001698545.2. Taxonomy (NCBI): domain Eukaryota; kingdom Metazoa; phylum Chordata; class Mammalia; order Primates; family Cercopithecidae; genus Rhinopithecus; species Rhinopithecus bieti. The sequence goes on from NW_016826354.1 coordinate 22,296, forward strand.
TTATCTGTGAAACATCTTTGTGATGTGTGAATTCATCTCACAGAATTAAAACTTTCTTTTGATTCAGGGGTTGGAACACTCTTTTAGAAAATCTGCGAAGGGACATTTGAGAGCCCATTGAGACCTATGGGAAAAAATCAAATACCCCCGGCTGAAAACAAGAAGCTATCTGTGAAACTTCTTTGTGATGTGTGCATTCATGTCACAGAGTTAATGTTTTCTTTTCAATCAGTAGGTTGGATACTCTCTTTTTGGAGAATCTGTGAAGGGATATTTTGGGGCCATAGAAGCTTAAGGGGAAAAACTGAATTTACCCAGATAGAAACCAGAATGAAGTTATCTGTGAAACTGCTTTGGGATTTGTGAATTCATCTCAAAAAGGCAAACCTTTCTTTTGATTCAGCAGCTTAAAAATACTCGTTTTATGGAATCTGCAAAGGGACATTTAGAAGCCCCTTGAGACCCAGGGAAAACGGAATATCCTCTGATAAAACTAGAAAGAAGCTATCTGTGAAACTGCTTTTGTGATGTGTGGATTCATCCCACAGAGCTAAACGATTACTTTGATTCAGCAGGATGGAAATGCTCTTTTTGTACAATCTGTGAAGGGACATTTGGGAACCCAGAGGGGTTTAGGAGGAAAAGAGAATATCCCAGATAAAAACTAGAAACAAGTGATCTCTGAAACAGCTTTTTGATGTGTGGATTCATCACAGAGAGTTAAAACTTTTTTATTATTCAGGAGGTTTGAAACACTCTGTTTGTAGAATATATGACGGGAAATTTGGGCACTCAAATAGGCTTATGGGGAATAAGTGAATATCCCCGGATTAAAACTGGATAGAAGCTATCTGTGAAACTGCTTTTTGATGAGTGGAATCATCTCAAAGAGTTAAACTTGTCATTTGATTCAACATGTCAGAAACATTCTCTTTGCAGAATCTGCAAAGTGACTTTTGGGAGTCCATTGAGGCCAATGGGAAAATAATGAAATAGCCCCAGAAATAAACTAGAAAGAAGCTGTCTGTAAAACTTCAGGGTGATGTGTCAATTCATTTCACACAGTTAAAATTTTTTGACTCGGCAGGTTGGAAACACTCTTTTGGAAAATCTGTTAAGTGATAAAAACCAGAAGTAACTATCTGTGAAACTTATTTGTGATGTGTGGATTCATCTCACAGAGTTAAAACTATTTTTGATTCAGCAGATGGGAAACACTCTTTTTGTAGAATCTGCAAAGGGACATTTCATAGCCCAGTTAGACCTATGATGAAAAACCAAATATCCCCAGGTAAAAACTGCAGAGAATGTGTCTGTGAAATTGCTTTGTGATGTGTAGATTCCTCTCACATTGTTAAACCTTTCTTGTGATTCAGAAGATTGGAAACATTCGTTTTGTAGAATCTGTGAAGGGATAACTGGAAGTCCATTGAGGTCTGTGGGGAAAAAAATATCCCCAGATAAAAACTAGAATGAAGATATTTGTGAAACCACTTTGTGATGTGTGGATTAGTCTCACAGAGTTAAAACTTCGTTTGATTCAGCAGATTAAAACAATTTTTTTGTAGTATCTCTGAAGGGACCTTTGGGAGTCCAGTGAGGCCTATGGGATAAAAACTAGAAAGAACCGATCAGTGGAACTGTTTTGTGATGTGTGCATTCATCTCACAGAGTTAAACATATCTTTTGACTCAGGAGGTTGGAAAAAGTCTTTTTGAACTGTTTCTGTGAATGGTCATTTGGAAGCCCATGTGACCTACATGATAAAATGAAATATTCCCAGACAAAAACTAAAAAAAATACTCTCTGGGAAATTGCTTTTTGGTGTTTTAAGTAAAAAACGTAAGTAAACCCACCTGTGAAACTGCTTTGTGATGTGTGGATTAATCTCACAGAGTTAAATCTTTCTTTTGAATCAGCAGGTTGGAAATATCTTATTGGAGAATCTGCAAAGGGACATTGAGGAGCATATTAAAGCCTGCAGGTTGGACACACTCTTTTTGGATAATCTGTTTGGGAGCCCATTGCGACCTATGAGAAAAAAAGAGTTATCTTCAGATAAAACTAGAAAATTCTTTCTGTGAAACTGCTATGTGATGTGTGGATTCATCTTACAGAGTTAAAACTTTCTTTTGATTCAGTAAGTTGGAAACACTCTTTTGGAAGGATCTTTAAAGGGATATTGGGGAGCCCATTGAGGCCTATGGGGAAAAATTAAATATACCCAAATAAAAACTAGAAAGAAGCTCTCTGTGAAACCTCTTTGTGATGTGTGTATTCATCCCACAGAGTTAAACATTTCTTTTGTTTCAGCAGTTTGGAAACACTCTTTATCGAGAGTCTGCAAATGGACATTTTAGAGCCCATTATAACCAACAGGGAAAAAACTAATATCTCAAGAAAAAAAATGAAAATAATGCTATCTGTGAACTGCATTTTTCTGTGTTAATTTCGTCTCAGTTAGTTAAACCTTTCCTTTGATTCAGCAGGTTGGAAAATCTTTTGGAGAATCTTCAAAAGGACATTTGGAAAACCATTTTACCTTCAGAGAAAACTGAATATTTCCCAAAAAAAGAAAGAAAATACAAACAAACAAACAGAAAAGCTGTGTCTGAAACTAATATGTGATGCGTGGATTCATCTTACAGAGGTAAACATTTATTTTCTTTCAGCAGAATGTAAACACTTTTCTTGGAGAATCTCTGAAGGGACGTTTGGGAGCCCATTGAGGCCTATTGGGCAAAATCGAATATCCCCAGATAAAAATTAGCAAGAAGCTTTCTGTGAAACTGCTTCGTGATGTGTGGATTCATCTTACAGAGTTAAATCCTTCGTTTGATTCAGGAGGTTGGAAACACTATTTTTGGAGGATATTTAAAGGGAAACTTGGGAGCCCATTGAGGCCTATAAGGAAAAACTGAGTATTCCCTGAAAAAATTAGAAAGAAGCTATCTGTGAAACTGCTTTGTGATGTGTGGATTCATCTCACAGAGTTAAATTTTATTTTGATTGAGCAGGTTGGAAACACTCTTTTTGGAGAATCTGCAAGGGGACATTTGTGAGCACACTGAGGTCTATAGTACAGAAGTAAATATCCAAAGATAAAAACTACAAAGGATCTATCTGTGAAACTGCATTGCTATGTGTGGATTCATCTTACAATGTTAACCCTTTATTTTGATTCAGCAGGTTGAAAACACTCTTTTTGGAGAATCTCTGAAGGGACATTTTGGAGCCCAATTAGTCCTATGGGGAAAACCAAATATCCCCAAATAAAACTAGAAATATGCTGTCTACAAAACTGCTTTGTGAATACAGATTCTTCTCATAGAGAAACACCTTTCTTTTGATTCATCACTTTGAAACACTCTTTCCTTAGAATCAATTATCTATAAAACCGCTTTGTGACGTGTGGAATCATCTCACAGAGTTAAACTTTCTTTTGGTTCAGCAGGTTGGAAACACTCTCTTTCTAGAATCTGCAAAGGGACATTTGAGAGCCCTTTGAGGTCTATGGAGAAAAACCGAATATTCCCAGGTAAAAATCAGAAAGAGTCTTTCTGTGAAACTGCTTCATGTCGTTTGAATTCATCTCACAAAATGAAACCTTTCTTTTAATTCAGCAGGCTGTAAGCAGTCTTTTTCAAGAATCTATGAAGGGACATTTTAGAGCCCATTGAGGCCAATGGAGAACAACTGAGTGTCTGAAGATAAAAACCAGAAAGATGCTGTCTGTGAAACTTCTTTATGATATCTGGATTCATCTCACATTGGTAAACCTTTCTTTTCATTCATCAGGTTGGAAACACTTTTTCTTGGAGANCCCTTTGAGGTCTATGGAGAAAAACCGAATATTCCCAGGTAAAAATCAGAAAGAGTCTTTCTGTGAAACTGCTTCATGTCGTTTGAATTCATCTCACAAAATGAAACCTTTCTTTTAATTCAGCAGGCTGTAAGCAGTCTTTTCAAGAATCTATGAAGGGACATTTTAGAGCCCATTGAGGCCAATGGAGAACAACTGAGTGTCTGAAGATAAAACCAGAAAGATGCTGTCTGTGAAACTTCTTTATGATATCTGGATTCATCTCACATTGGTAAACCTTTCTTTTCATTCATCAGGTTGGAAACACTTTTTCTTGGAGAATCTGTGAAGAGTAATTTGGGAGCACACTGGGGCCTATAATAATCCAATATCTCCAGATAAAAACTAGAAGGAAGCTATCAGTGAAATTGCTTTGTGGCATGTGGATTTTTCTCACAGAGGTAAATCTTACTTTTAAATAGCAGGTTGGAAACACTCTCTTTGTAGAATCTGCAAAAGGACAATTAAGATCCCACTGAAGACTAAGGGAAAAAAATTGAACATCCAAAGATAAAACTAGAATGAAGCTATGTGTGAAACTGTTTTGTGATGTGAGCATTGAATTCACAAAGATAAAACTTTATTTTTATTCAGCAGCTTGGAAAAAACTCTTTTTAGAAAATCTGCTAAGGGACATTTGGGAGCCTATTGAGGACTATGGGGAGAAACTGGATATCCTCAGGTAAAAGTCGATAGAAGCTGTCTGTGAAATTGCTTTATTATGTGTGGATTCATCTCACAGAGTTAAATCTTTCCTTTGCTTCAGCAGGTTGGAAACACTCTATTTAGAGAATAGGTGAAGGACACTTTGGATCCCATTGAGGCATAAGGGGAAAAGCCATATATGCCAAATAAAAAATAGAAAAAGCTATCTCTGAAACTGCTTTTTGATGTGTGGATTCTTCTCACAAAGTTAAACCTTCTTTTCAGTCAGCAGATTGGAAACACTCTTTGTGGAGAATCTGTGAAGGGACATTTTGGAGCCAGTTTAGGCCTATGGAAAAAAAAAATATCCCCAGGTAAAACCTAGAAAGAAGCTATCTGTGAAACTGCTTTGTGATGTGTGGGTTCCTCTTGTAAAGTTAAACAATTCTTTTGATTGTCCAGGTTGGAAACACTCTTTTTGGAAAATCTTCAATGGGACATTTGGAAGCCCTTTGAGGCATACGGGGAAAAACTGTATATCCCCAGATAAAAATTACAAAGAAACTATTTTTTAAATTACCCTGTGATCTGTGGATTCATCTCACAGAGTTAAAAGTTTTTTTGATCCAGCAGTTTGGAAACACTTATTTTGTAGACTCTGTGAAGGATTGTTTTGGAGCCCATAGAGGCAAATAATTAAAAACTAATATCCACAGATAAAACTAGAGAGAAGCTATTTGTGAAACTGCTTTGTGATGTGTGGATTCACCTCACAGAGGTAATCTTCCTGTTGATTAAACAGGTTAAAAACACCTTTTTTTGGAGTATTTTCGAAGGGACATTTGGGGGCACATTGAGGCCTATATGAAAAAACTGAATATCCACAGAAAAGAACTAGAACGGAGTTATCTGTGAAACTTCTTTGTGATGTGTGGCTTCATCAAACAGAGTTTAAACTTTATTTTTATTCAGCAGCTTGGAAATACTGTTCTTGGAGAATCTGCAGAGACATTTTGGAGTTAATTGAGGACTATAAGTAAAACAGAATATTCCCAGATAAAAGAGTCTATCTGTGAAACGTTTTGTTTTGTGTGTATTCGTCACACAGAGATAAAACTTTCTTTTGACCCAGCAGATTGGAAACACTCTTTTTGTAGAATCTGCTAAGGGACATTTGAAAGGCCTTTGAGGCCTATGGGGAAAAACAAATATCCCCTGATAAAAAGTAGAATGAAGCTCTCAGTGAAACTGCTTTGTGATGTGTGGATTCATCTCAGAGTGTTCAACATTTGTTTTGATTCAGCAGTTGGGAAACACTCTTTTTGTAGATACAAAATCTTTCTTTTAATTCAGCAGGATATAAACACTGCTTTTATTAGAAACTGCGAAGGGACATTTGGGAGCTCATAGATGTTTAGAAAAAAAAATGAATATCCCAGGTGAAAAATAGAGAAAAGATCTCTGTGAAACTGCTTTGTGATGTGTAAATCATCTCAGAGAGTCAAACCTTTCTTTTGATTCTGGAGGTTGGAAACATTCTTTTTGGAGAATCTTCAAAGGGACATTTTGGCACTCAAAGAAACATGTGGAAAAAAACAATATCCACAATTGGAGACAAGAAGAAACTATCAATGAAATTGCTTTGTGATGTGTCGATCATCTCACAGAATTAAAGCTTTCTTTTGCTTCAGCAGGTTGAAAACACTCTAATTGGAGAATCTGTGAAGGGACATTTTGGAGTTCATTGAGGTCTATGGCAAAAATCTGAATATCCAAAGATAAAAACTAGAAATAAACTGTCTGTGAAACTGCTTTGTGATGTGTGTATTCTTCTCACAGAGTTAAAGTTTTTTCATTCAGCAGATTGGAAACACTAGTTTTGAAGAATATGGGAAGGTACATTTTACATCCCATTGATGTCTAAGGGGAAAAATGAAATACCTTAGATAAAAACTAGAAAGAAACTAGCAGTGAATATTTTTTGTGATGTGGGATACATGTCACAGAGTTAAACCTTAATTTTGATTCAGCAGGTTAAAAACATTGTGTTGGAGAATATGCAAAGGGGCATTTGGAAGCCCATTGATGCCTATTATTGAAATGGAAACATTCCCAGATAAAAACTAAAAAGATGCTATCTGTGAAAGCGTGTTTTGATGTGTGGAAGCATCTCACAGAGTGAAACATTTGTTTAGATTCTGCAGGTTGGAATACTTCTTTTGGAAAATCCGTGAAGGAATATTTGGGAGTCCATTGAGGCCTATGTGGAAAACCCGAATATCCCAAGGTAAAAACTAGAAAGAAGCTACATGTGAAGCTGTTTTGTGATGTGTGCATTCATCTCTCAGAATTAACCTCTATTTTTAATCAGCAAGTTGAAAACACTCTTTTGTAGAATCTGCAAAGGGACATTTGGAAGCCCATTGAGGCCTGTGGGGAAAACCTTAATATCCCCAAATAAAACTAGAAAGAAGCTATCTGTGAACTACTTTTGAAGTGTTGACTCAACTCACAGAGTTAAAATTCTCTTTTGATTCAGCAGTTTGAAAACTGCCTTTTTGGAGAATCTGTGAAGCGACATTTGGGAGCCCACTGTGGCCCATGGAAAGAAACTGAATATCCCCAGATAAAACCTAGAAAGAAGCTATCTGTGAAAATTCTTTGTGATGTGTGGATTCATATCACAGAGTTAAACCTTTCTTTTGATTCAGCAGCTTGGAAACACTCTCTTTGGAGAATCTGCAAAGTGATGTTTTGGTGCTCAAAAAGGCCTGTGGGGAAAACCTAATATCCCCAGATAAAAAACGGAAAGAAGCTATAGGTGATGCCGTTTTGTAATGTGTGGATTCATCTCACAGAGTTAAGCCTTTATTTTCATTCAGCAGGTTGGAAACACACTTTTTGGAGAATCTACAATGATCAGTTGGGAGCCCTTTGGGGCCAATGGGTAGAAAGAAAATATTCCCAAACAAAACTAGAAAGAAGCTATCTGTGAAACTGCTTTGTGATATGTGGATTCATCTCAGAGAGTTAAACCTTTCTTTGATTCAACAGGTTTGAAACACCCTATTTGTAGAATCCGCAAAGGGATGTTTGAGAGCCCTTTGAGGTCTATGGGGAAAAATGGAATATCCCCAGACAATAACTAGAAAGAATCTATCTGTTAAACTGCTTGTGATATGTGGAAGTATTTCACAGAGTTAAACCTTTCTTTTGTTTCAGCATGTTGGAAACACTGTTTTTGTTGCATATGCAAAGGGACATTTGGAAGTCCTTTAAGGTTTATGAAGAAAACAGAATATCCCCAAATAAAACTAGAAAGAAGCTATCAGTGAATCTGACTTGTGATGTGTTGATTCTACTCAAGGAGTTAAACCCTTATTCTGATTCAGCAGGTTAGAAACAGTCTTTTTGGAAAATCTTTGAAGGGACACTTGGGTGCCCATTGAGAATTATGGGGAAAAACTGAATATCAGCAGATAAACTCTAGAAAAAGGCTATCTGTGAAACGGCTTTGTGATGTGTGTGCTGCTAAAGAGTTAAACCTTTCTTTTGATTCAGCAGATTGGAAACACCCTTTTAGGAGAATTTGAGAAAGAACATTTGGGAGCCCATTGAGGCCTATGTTGAAAACCAAATATCCCCAGATAAAACTAGAAAGAAGCTATCAGTAAATCTGCTTTGTGATGTGTGGATTCATCTCACAGAGTTTAATGTTTCTTTTGATTCAGCAGGTTGGAAACAGTCTTTTTGGAGAATCTGTGAAGGTTCATTTTGTGCCAATTGAGGCCAATGGGGAAAACTGAATAGCCTCAAACAAAAATTAGAAAGATGCTAACTGTGAAAATGTTTTGTGATGTGTTGATTAATCTCATGTAGTTAAATTTTCTTTTGATTCAACAGGTTGGAAACACTGTTTTTGGAGAATCTGCAATGGGACATTTTAGAGCCCATTGAGGCCTGTGGGGAAAAACTGAATCTCCTCAGATAAAAAATAGAAAGAAATTATCTATGAAACTGCTTTGTTATGTGTGAATTTATCTCACAGAGTTGAATTTTTCTTCTGATTCCACAGGTTTGAAATACAATTTTTCTAGAATCTGTGATGCCAAGTTTGGGAGCTCATTGAGGCTTATGGGGAAAAAACAAATATCCCAGATAAAACTGGAAAAAAGGTATGTGTGAAACTAATTTTGATGTGCAGATTCTTCTTACAGAGTTAAATCTTTAGTTTCATTCCAGAGATTTGAAATACTATTTTTCTAGAATCAGGGAAGGGAAATTTGGGAGGGCATTGAGGTCTGTTGGGAAAAAGTGAATATTGCAATATAAAACTAGAAAGAAGCTCTGTGTGAAACTGCTTTGTGATGTGGGGATTCATCTCATAGTGTTAAACCTATCTTTTGATTCAGCGGTTTGGAAACCCGTTTTTTGGAGAATGTGCAAATAGACATTTAGGAACCCATTGAGGCACATGGGGAAAACAGAATATTCCCAGATAAAACTAGAAAGAAGTTTTATTTGAAACTACTTTGTGATGCGTGGTTCAGCTCATGGAATTAATCCTTTCTTTTAATTCAGCAGGTTGAAACAGTCTTTTTGCAGAATCTGCAATGGGACATTGGGTAGCTCCTTGAGGCATATACAAAAAAAATGAATATCTCCATATAAAACCTAAAAAGAAGTTATCTGTGAAACTCTTTTGTGATGTGTGGATTCATCTCACAGAGTTAAGTCTTTCTTTTGATTCAGCATGGTGGAAACACTCCTTTCGCCAAATCAGCAAATGGAGGTTTGGGAACCCCCTGTGGCCTACAGGGAAACATTGAATATTTCCAGATAAAAACTGAAAGAAACCATCTGTGAAACTGCTTTGTGATGCGTCTCATCTCAGAGAGCTAAACCTTTCTTTCTCATCTCAGAGAGCTAAACATTTCTTTTGATTCACCAGGTTGGAAACACTATTTTTGGAGAATCTGCCAAAGGACTATTGGGAGTTGATTGACTCCTATTGAAAAAAATTGAAAATCTCCAGATGAAACCTGGAAAGAAGCTATCTGTGAAACTTCTTTGTGATATGTGGACTCATCTCACAGAGTGAAACCTTTCCTTTGATTGAGAAGGATGGAAACACTCTTTTTGTAGATTCCGTGAAAGGGCATTTGGGAGATGATATAGTTTTAGGGAAAAAAAAAATCCCCAGATAAAAACTAGAAAGAAGCAATTCATAAAACTGCTTTGTGATGTGTGGATTTATCTCACAAGGGTAAACCTTTCTTTCAAATCAGCAGGTTGGAAACACTATTATTGAGCAATCTGTGAAGGGACATTTGGGAGGCCCATTGGGGCCTGTGGGGAAAAAGCGAATATCTTCAGATAAGAAACTGTAAATGAGCTTTCTGTGAAATTGCTTTGTGATGGTGTGGATTTCTCTTCATAGGAGTTAACTTCTTCTTGATTCATCAGGTAGGAAACTCCTTTTGGAAAACTGTGAATGCGACATTCGGGAGCCCAGTGTTTGCCTATGGGAAAACTTAATACTCCCCAGTGAAAAACTAGAAATAATCTATCTGTGAAACTGGCTTTGTGATGTGGTGGATTCATCTCACAAGCTTTATTTTTATTTCAGTTATTAAAACACTCTTTTGTGGAGAACCTGCAAGGGGACATTTTGGTGACATTGAGGCCTAAGGGAAAAAATTGATTATCCTTAGATAAAAACTAGAAAGAAACTATTTGAAAACTGCTTTGTGATGTGTGGATTCATCTCACAGAGTTAAACCTTTGTTTTGATTTGCCATGTTGGTAAGACTCTTTTTGGAGAATGTGTAAAGGGACATTTGGGAGCCTATTGAGTCCTATGGGGTAAAACTGAATATGCCATAATAAAAATTAGAAAGAAGATACCTGTGAAGCTGGCTTTTGATGTGTGGATTTATCTCACAGAGTTAAACTTTTCTTTTGATTCACCAGGTTGGAATCACTCTTTTTACAGAATCTGAGAGAAGACATTTTGGAGCCCCGTGAGGCCTATGGGGCAAAACTGAATAGCTCCAGAAAAAACTAGTAAGAAGCTATCTGTGAAACTGATTTGTGATGAGTGGATTCATCTCACAGAGTTAAACCTATTTTTTAAATCAGCAGGTTGAAAACACCGTTTTTGGAGCAGCTGTGAAAGGATATTTGGGAGCCCATTGAGACATATAAGTCAAATGAAATATCCCCACATAAAAACTAGAAAGAAATGATCTTTGAAACTGCTTGTTGATGAGTGGATTTACCTCACAGACTTAAAGCTTTCTTTAGATCCAGCAGGTTGGAAACACTCTTTTTGGAGAACCTGCAAAGAGACATTTGGAAGTCCATTGAGACCCAACTGGCCAATCAAACGTCGCCAGAGAAAAACTACACAGAATCAATCTGTGAAATTGTGTGGATTCATCTCACAGAATTAAACCTTTGTTTTGATTCAGCAGGTTGAAAACAGTCTTTTTTGAGAATCTGCAAAGGGATATTTGGGAGTCCACTGAGGCCTATGGGGCTTGATAAAAGGTACAAAGAAGATATCTTGAAACTGCTTGAGATGTGTGAGTCATCTCACAGAGCCCAAGCTTGTTTTGATTCGACAGATTGGAAACACTCTTTTTGGAGAATCTGTGATGGGACCTTTAAGAGCCCTTTGAGTCCTGTGGGGAAAAATTGAACATCCCCAAATAAAACCTGGAAGGAAGCTTTGTGTGCAACTGCTTTGCAATGTGTGGACTCATCTCAAAGAGTTAAACCTTTCCTTTGATCCAGCAAGTTGGAAACACTCTTTTTGGAGACTCTGTGAAGGGACATTTGAGCACTTATTAAGGTGTATGGAGAAAAACTGAATATCCCAAGATAAAAACTACAAATAACCTATTTGTGAAACTGCTAAATGATATGTGGTTTCACCTCACAGAGTTTAACCTTATCTTTGATTCAGAATGTTGAAAGCACTCTTTGTGGAGAATTTACAAAGGGACACATGGGAGTCCTATGTGGCCTATGGAGAAAAAATAAATAACCCCAGGCACAAACTAGAAAGAAGCTATTTCTGAAACTGCTTTGTGATGTGTTGGTTCATCTCACAGATTTAAACCTTTCTTTTAATTCAGCAGGTTGCAAAAATACTTTTTTGGAGAATCTGCAAAGGGACATTTGGAAGCCCATTGAGACCAATGGAACAAAAATGAATATCCCCAGACAAAACTTGAAAGATATTGGTGAAACGTTTTTTAGTGTGTGGATTCATCTTATGGTGTTAAACATTTCTATTGATGCAGCAGGTTGGAAACACTCTTTTTGTAGGATCTGCAAAGGAACATTTGGGAACCCATTGTGCCCTATGTGGAAAAGTCGAATATTCTCCTATAAAACTACCAAGAAGCTATTTTTAACCTGCTTTGTGATGTGTGGATTCATCTCACAGGGTTGAACCATTCTTTTGATTCAGCATGTTGGAAACACTCTTTTGGATAATCTGCAGAAATTTGGGAGCCCTTTGAGGCCGAAGGGCAAAAACAGAATATCCCTAGATAAAAACCAGAAAGAAGCTGTCTGTGAAACTTCTTTGTTATATGTGGATTCATCTCACAGAGTTAAATCTTTCTTTTGATTTGGCAGGTTGGAAACCCTCTTTTTGTAGACTCTCCAAAAGGACATTTGGAAGCCCATTGAGGCCAATGTGGAGAAACTGATAAAAAGTAGAAAGAATTTACGCATGAAGCTAGTTTGTGATGTGTGGATTTATCCCACACAGTTAAAGCTTTATTTTGATTCAACAGGTTGGAAGCACTCTTCATGGATTATCTGTGAAGGGTTATTTGGAATCCCATTGAGGCCTATGGAGAAAAACTGAATATTCCCACTTAAATTTAGAAAGAAGCTATGCATGAATCTGCTTTGTGATGTGATGATTCATCTCACAGAGTGAAACCCTTCTTTTGATTCAGCAGCTTGGAAAAACTCTTTTTCTAGAATCTGCAAAGAGACATTTGGGAGCCCATCGAGGCCTATGGAAAAAAACTGAATATCACTAGATAAAAACTAGAAAGAAGCTGTCTGTGAAACTGCTTTGTGATGTGTGGATTCATCTCACAGGGTTAAAATTTTGTTTAGATTCAGCAAGTTGTCAGGACACTTTTAGTAGATTCTACTTAGAGACATTTAGGAGCCCATGGAGGCCTAAGGCAAAAACTGAATATCCCCAGAAAAAAAAACTAGAAATAACCAATTTGTGAAAATGCTTTGCTATGTGTGTATTCATCACACAGATGTATACATTTCTTTTGGCTCAATAGGTTGGAAATACTCTTTTTCTACAATCTATGAAGGCACAGTTGGAAACCCATTGTGGCTATGGGTAAAACTGAATATCCCCAGATAAAACTGGAAAGAGGATATCTGTGAAACTGCTTTAAGATGTGTGGATTGATCTCACAGAGTTAAACCATTATTTTCAATTATCAGGTTGGAAACACTCTTTTTGTGGAATCTTCAAAAGATATTTTATAGCCCTTTGAGACCTATGGAGAAAAACTGAATATCCCTACATAACAACTAGAAAGAAAATATCAGAGAAACTGGTTTGTGATGTCCGGATTCATTCCACAGATTTAAACTTCTCTTTTGATGCAGATGGTTGGAAACTCTTCTTATGGAGAATCTGCAAAGGGACATTTTGAAGTCTATTCATGACTTAGCAAAATATTTGAATTTCCACAGATTAAAAACTAAAAAGAATCTATCTGTGAAAATGCTTTGTGACGTGTTGATTCATCTCACAGAGTTAAAACTTTCTTTTGATTCTGGATAACCTGAAAAGGGACATTCAAAACTCCATAGAGGTCTACGGGGAAAAACAGAATATCCCCAGAAAAAAACTAAAAAGAAGCTATCTGTGAAACTTCCTTGTGATGTGTGGATTCTTCTCACAAAGTTAAAACTTTCTTTGGATTCAGCATGTTGGAAACACTTCTTTTTTTTTTTTTAGAATCTGCAAAGGGACATTTGTGAGTCCTTTGATGCCTATTAGGAAAACAAAATATTCCCACATAAAATTAGATAGAAGATATCTGCTAAACTGCTTTGTGATATGTTGATTCATCTTACAGAGGTAAACCATTCTATTGACTCAGTAGAATTTAAAACATATTTTTGGAGAATCTGCAAAGGGACATTTGAAGGCCCATTGAGGTCTATTAAGAAATACAAAAATTCCCGATTAAAACCAGAAAGAAGCTATCTCTGAAGCCACTTTGCGATGTGTGAATTTATCTCCCAAAGTTAAACCTTTCTTTTGACTCAGCAACTTTGAAACACCTTTTATGGAAAATTTGCCAAGGGACATTTGGGAGCCTATTGAAGGCTATAGGGAAAAACCAATTATCCCCAGACAGATACTGGAAAGAAGCTATTTGTGAATGTCCCTTGTGATGTGTGGATTCATCTCACAGAGTTAAAATATTTTCTGATTCAGCAGATTGGAAACTTTTTTTGAAGAAAGTGTAATGGGATATTTCGCAGCTCATGGAGGACTATGAAGTAAAACAGTATATCTCCAAATACAAACTAGAAAGAAGCTATCTGTGAAGCTGCTTTGTGATGTGTGGATTCATCTCACAGCATTAAACATTTTTTTTTTTATTCAACAGGTTGGAAACACTCTTTTTGAAGAATCTGCCAAGGAACATTTCAGAGCCCATTGAGGCCTAAGGGAAAAAACTGAATGTCACCAGATAAAAAATACAAAAACAAGCTATCTTTGAAACTGCTTCGTGATGCATAGATTCATTCATAGAGTTAAGTGGTTCTTTTGATTCAGCTGTTGGAAAGACTTTTTCTAGAATCTTCAGAGGGACATTTGTGAGCCCAGTGAGGTCTATGCGGAAAACCCGAGTATCCCAAGATAAAAACGAGAAAGAAGTTATCTGTGAAATTGCTTTGTGATATATCTATCCACTTCAAAAAAGTTAAATCTTTCTTTTGACTCAACAGTTTGAAAATAGTCTTTTTGGAGAATGTGTAATGGGATATTTGGAGATCATTGAGGGCTATGGGGAAAAACCAAATATTGCTAGATAGAAACTAGAAAGAAGCTACCTGAGAAACTGATGCGATGTGTGGATTCACCTGACAGAGATAAACCATTCTTTTGATTCAGCAGGTTGGAAACTGTTTTTGGAAAACTGTGAAGGGACATTTGGGACCCCTTTGAGGTCTATGGGGAAGAACAGAGTATCCAAGATAAAACTAAAAAGAAGCTATCTGTGAAACTTCTTTGTGATGTGTGGATTCTTCTTGCAGAATTTAACCTTTCTTTTGATTCAGCAGGTTGAAAACACTCTTTGTTGAGAATCTGTGAAGGCACAATAGGGAGCCCATTGAGGCCTAAAGGAGAAAAACAAATATCCCTAGAATAAAACTGGAAAGAAGTTATTTGTGAAACTGTTTTTTGACATGTGGATTCAGATCACAGAGTTAAAACTTCCTTTTGATTCAGCAGGTTAAAACACTGTTTTGGAGACTCTGCAAAGGGATATTTGGGAGCCCATTCAGAGATATCAGGAGTAACCAAATATCATTAGATAGAAACTAGAAAGAAGTTATCTTTGAAACTGATGTGATGTGTGGATTCATCTCACAGAGTTAACCCATTCTTTAGATTCAGCTGGATGGACACTCATTTTGGAGAATCTGCGAAGGGATATTTGGGAGCTCAGTGAGGGCTTTTGGGAAAACAGTATCCCCACATAAAACTAGAAAGAAGCTATTTGTGAAACTACTTTATGATTTGTGGATTTATCTAACAGGCTTAAACCTTTCTTTTGATTCAGCAGGTTGGAAACACTCTTTTTGGAGAATCTGTGAAGAAACATTTGGGAGGCCATTGAGGCCTGTGAGGAAAAACTGAGTATCCCCAGATGAAAACTAGAAAGTAGCTACATGACATGCTCCTTTGTGATGTTTGGATTTATCTTACAGAGGTAAACTTTCTTTTGATTCAACAGATTGAAAACACTTCTTGTGGAGATTCTACAAAGGGACGTTGGGAGTCTTCTGAATCCCATGCAGAAAAAACAAATATCCCCAGATACAAACTAGAAAGAAACTATCTGTGAAACTGCTTTTTGAAATATGGATTCACCTCACAGAGTTAAATCTTTCTTTTGATTTAGCAGTTTGGAAATGCTCTTTTTGGAGAATCTGTGAATGGACATTTTGGAGTCCCTTGAGGCCTATGGGGAAAAACCTAATATCCCCAGATAAAAACTAGAAGGAAACTATCTCTGAAACTGATTTGTGATATGTGGATTCATCTCACAGAGTTAAAACTTTCTTTTGGTTCAGAAGGTTAGAAACATTCTCTTGAGAGAAACTGCAAAGGGACATTTGGGAGAAAATTGAGGCCTACATTGAAAGGCTGAATATTTTCAGATCAAAACCAGAACATATTTATCCATGAAACTCCTTTGTGAGGTGTGGATTCATCTCTCAGAATTAAAACTTTCTTTTGATTCAGCAGGGTTGGAAACACTCATTTAGGAGAATCTGCAAAGGGATATGTTGGAACCCATAGAAGCCTAGGGAATAAAACCAAATTACACCAGGGAAACAATAGAAAAAACTATTTGTGAAACTGCTTTGGATGTGTGGATTCATCTTACCGAGTTAAACCTTTCTTGTGATTCAGCAAGGTGAAAACACTCTTTCTACAGAATCTAGAGAGGAATATTTGGGAGCCCTTTGAGGCCTATGGGGAAAAACTGAATATCCCAAGGTAGAAACTCAAAGTAGCTATGTGTGAAAGTCATATGATGTGTGGATTCATTTCACAGAGTAAAACCATTCTTTTGGTTGAGCTGGTTGTAAACCTGTATTTTGTAGAATCTGCAAAGGTACATTTGGGAGACCATTGAGCCCTACAGGGAAAAACAGAATATTCCCAGATGGAAGGTAGAAAGAAGCTATCTGTAAAGCTGCTTTGCTATGCGGGAATTCATCTCACAGATTTAAACCTTTCTCCTACTTTCAGCTGGTTGGGAACACTGTTTTTGGACAATCTGTGAAGGGACATTTGGTAGTTTTTTGAGACCTATGGGGAAAAACCAAATATCCCCAGGTAAAAATGAGAAAGAAGCTAACTGTGAAACTGTATTTTGATATGTGGATTCTTCTCCAAGAGTTCAAAGTATTCTTTGATTCAGCAGGTTGGAAACACTCTTTTTGGAGAATCTGCAAAGGGACATTTTGGAGTACATTGAGGCCTATGGGGAAAACAGAATATCCCATATACAAATTAAGAAGCAGCTATCTATGAAACTGCTTTGTGAGGTGTGGATTCATCTCACTGAGTTAATGTTTTCTTTTGATTCAGCAGGTTGGAAACACTCTGTTTGTAGAATCTGCAAAGGGACATCTGGGAGTCCATTGAGGTCGTGGGGAAAATCCAAACTTCCCTGGATAAGAACTACAAGGAAGCTATCTGTGAAAGTGTTTTGTGATTTGTGGATTCAAGTCACAGAGTTAAATTTTCTTTTGATTTAGCAGGTGGGAAACACTCTTTGTGGATAACCTGCGAAGGGACATTTGAGTGCCCATTGATGCCTATGTGCAAAAATGGAATATCCCTGGACAAAAACTAAAATGAAGCTCTCTATGGAACTGCTTAGTGATGTGTGGAATCATCTCACAGATTGAATCTTTTCTTTTGATTCAGCAGGCTAGAAATTCTCTTATGGAGAATCTGCATAGTGACATTTGGCAACCCATTCAGGCCTAGGGCAAAAAACAGAATATCCACAGATACAAACTAGAAAGAAGCTATCTGTGAAACTGCTTTGTGATCAGTGGATTCATCTCAAGGAGATAAACCTTTCTTTTGATTCAGCAGGTTGGAAACAGTCTTTTGGAGAATTTTTGAAGGGACATTAGGGAGCCCATTGAGATCTTTGGAGAAAAACTGAATATCCCCAGATAAAAACTAGAAAGAAGGTATGTGTGAAACTGCTTTATGATGTGTGGATTCATCTCAAAGAGTTAAATATTTCTCTTGATTCAGCAGGTCAGAAACACACTTTTTGGAGGATCTTTAAGTGGAAATATGGGAGCCCATTGAGGCCTATGGAGGAAACACAAATAATCCTCAGATAAAAACTAGAATGAACCTATTTGTGAAACAGCTTTGTGATGTGTGGATTCATCTCTCAAAATTAAAAGTTTCTTTTGATTTAGCAGGTTGGAAACGCTCTTTTTGTAACATCTGCAAAATGGCATTTGGGAACCAATTGAGGTTATAGGAAAAAAAACCCAGAATATTTTCACATAAAAACTAGAAAGAAAGTATTTGTGGAAGTAGAAAGAAGCAATCTGTGAAACTTCTTTGTGATGTGTGGATTCATCTCACAGAAGCAAACATTTCTTTTGGTTCAGCAGGTTGGAAGCACTCTTTTTGAAGAATCTGTGAAGGGACATTTTGAGGGCTTATTGAGGCCTATGGGGAATAACCAAATATTCTGAGATAAAAACTAGAAAGAACCTATCTGTGAAACTGCTTTGTAATGTATGGGTTCATCTAATAATGTTAAAAATTTCTTTTGATGCAGCAGGTTAGAAACCCTCTTTTTTCTGAATCTACAAGGGGACATTTGATGGCCCATTGATTCCTCATGGGAAAAATTGAATATCCCCAGAAAAAACTATAAAGAAAGCTATCTGTGAAACCACTTTGTGATGGGTTGATTCATCTTACAGAGTTTAATTTTCCTATTAATTCAGCAGGTTGGAAACACCCTTTTTGTAGATTGTGCAAAGGGACATTTCGGAACCCATTTGTGTCTAGGGGGAAAACAAAATATCCCCATAAAAATAAAAGAAGGAAGCCATCTGTGAAACTGATTTCTGATGTTTGGATTCTTCTCACTGAGTTAATTCTTTCTTATGATTCAGCAGGTAAGAAGCATTCTTTTTTTTTTTTTTTTTTTTTTTT
>NW_016826354.1:41064-46360 GCF_001698545.2 Rhinopithecus bieti
TTTGCTGTGTATGACAGCTTTTTGATTTGTCCCCAGGTGGGTGACTGGGTTCAATGGGTATTACTCATGACACTGGGGGTTCTCCTCAGCGTCAGTCTCAACATGGCTGCAACTGAGGGGTCGTCAGGATCCTCACAGAATCTCTTTTTCTGCCTCTGGCTCATGATAAGGTTTCAGGTGCCCTGATGGGATTCAAATCGGTTATTGATTTTGACCTGGAGAAACACAAGCATAAACTCTACCCCAAATTATTATTCTACCTATTTCCCAACTTTATGTTATTGGATTGCATTAGCAACTAGGCAAATAGCCATTTGATTCCCTTTAGTCAAAGGTCCTGGAAGAGGTATATGAGTACTAATGTGAGTAATGTAAAAAGTGTGCATTTTACTCCTGTGGTATGCAATTGGGAAAATAAAGTCATCAGTTGTTCATCTGTATGAAATCATAACTGAGCATTTTCAATTAAAATCAGTCAATGCATCAATTACGGCTAAAAGCTCTGCTTTTTGAGCTGAAGCATAGGGCATCAAGAAAGCTTTACTTTTTGAGCCAGGATAAGAAGTTTTACCATTACTAGACCCATCTGTAAAACAATGAAAACACTTAGCAGGCTTAAGGTTGTTTACCACAGGAATGTAAATGCCTTAAGAAATTTAAATAAGCAGAATGTCTGCTTTCACCTTGTCCCATGGTTACCCTGGCTCTTCTGAGCACTGAGCTTTCCCACCAAACTGACTTTAGACATCTTCAGATGTCCTTTGAGGCTGCATCCTCTCCTTTCACATGCTCTAGTGTTCCATCACTGGGATCTTTGTCGCTCCACGTTTCAAAGCCAGGAATGTTGGGATGTGTAGACCCAACATCAGGTCATGAGGGTGACGAAGTCTGGCAGAGTAAAAGTATTGAGAAAAACACAGTTTAAGAGAGAAAGTGGTACAAGAAGCCCATCGTGAGTGCAGAGGCTGCAAAGTTCCTGAGCTCTGCAAGTCCACATTATTGGTTGGTGCACAAACAAACCAACAAGTGGTGAGGATGTGGAGGTTGAAAGGAAACAGCATATCAAGTGAATGAGAAACATATGGCTGCTTGAGATAATGGGAGTGCAAGAAGCAAGGAGCCAGCAAGCCTAGCAGACATGAAGCTTTGCCTCAGTTTCTCTCCCAGAACTCAGCTTTCCTCCCAACATTGTGTTGTGTCAGTTAATCTCATAGTGATAAACTTCTATTTTGATCCAGCAGGTTGGAAACCATATTTTTGGAGAACCTATGAAGGTACATTGGGGATCCCATCGAGGTCTATGGGGAAAAACAGAATATCTGCAGAAAAAAACTGGAAGGAAACTATCTGAAAAACTGCTTTGTAATGTGTGGATTCATCTCACACAGTTAAACATTTCTTTTGATTCAGCATGTTGAAACCACTCTTTTTAGAGAATATGTGAAGAAACATTAGGGAGACGTTTGACGCATATGACAAAAAACAAATATTCCCAGATGAAAACTAGAAAGAAGTTGTCTGTGAAATGGCTTTGCAATGTGTGGACTCATCTCACAGAATTAAATTTTATTCAGCAGATTGGAAATTCTTTTTTTTTTTGAGAATCTGTGAGGAGACATTTGGGAGTCCATTGAGGCAATAGGGAAAAAGCAAATATACCCAGATAAAACCTAGAAAGAAGCTATCTGTGAAACTGCTTTGTGATGTGGGGATTCACTCAAAGAGGTAAACTTTTTTGTCATTCAGCAGTTTGATAACAATTTTGTATCAGAATCTGTGAAGTGACATCTAGAAGCCCATTGAGGACTATTAGGAAAAACTGAATTATCTCCAGATAAAAACTAGAAAGATGCCATCTGTGAAACTGCTTGGTGATGTGTGGAAGCAACTCACAGAGTTAAAACTTTTTATGATTCAGCAGGTTGGAAACACTCTTTATGGAGAACCTATGAAGGGACATTTGGGAGCCCATTGTGGTCTACAGGGAAAAACTGAATATCCCCAGATAAAAACTAGAAAGAAGCTATCTGTGAAACTGCTTTGTGATGTGTTGATTCAACTCACATAGTTAAACATTTTTTTTTTTTTTTGATTCAGCAGGTTGGAAGAACTTTTTTACTAGAATCTACGAAGGAACATTTGGAAGTCATTTGAGGTGTATGGTGAAAATGGAATATACTCGGATAAAACTAGAAAGAAGATATCTGTGAAACTGCTGTGTGATGTGTGAATTTATTTCCCAGAGTTAAATCTTTTTTTGATTCAGAGGTTGGAGACACTCTTTTGTAGAATACAAGAAGGGACATTTGTGAGACCACTGATCACTGTGGGGAAAACAGATTATACACAAATAAAACTAAAAGAAGCTATGAGCAAAACTGCTTTATGATGTGTTCATTACTCTCCCAGAGTTAAATTTTCTGTTGATGCAGGCGGTTGACAACACTATTTTGGAGAATCTGCAAGGGGACATTTAGGAGTCCATTGAGGCCAATGGGGAAAAATGGAATATCCTCAGATAAAAATGAGAAAGAACCTATCTGTGAAACTGCTTTGCGATATGTGGATTCATCTCACAGAGTTAAACCTTTACTTTAATTCAGCAGGTTGGAAACCCTATTTTGGAGAATCTACGAAGGGGCATTTCAGAGTCCATTGAGGCCTATCAGTTAAAACAGAATATCCTCAGATAAAAACTAGAATGAAGCTATCTGTGAAACTGCTTTGTGTTGTGTAGATTCATGTCACAGAGTTAGAACTTTCTCTAGATCCAAAAGATTGGAAACACTCTTTGTGGAGAACCTGTGAAAGGACATTTGGGAGCCCACTGAGGCCTAATGGGAAATACCGAATATCCCTAGATGAAAACTAGATGGAAGCTATCTGTGAAACTTCCTTGTGATGTGGGCATTCATCTTTAAGAGCTTAAACTTTCTTTGGATTCAGCAGGAGGGAAATGTTCTTTTTGGAGAATCTACAAAGCGACACTTGGGAGCCAATTGAGGCCTATGGGGAAAAAACAAATATCCTCAGATAAAATTTAGAAAAGCTATATGTGAAACTGCTTTGTGATGTGTGGATTCATGTCAGAGAGTTAAGCCTTTCTTTTGATTGAGCAGGATGGAAATACTGTTCTTGTGGAATCTGTGAAGGGACATTTTGGAATCCATTTAGGACTATAAGGAAAAACAAAATATCCCTAACTAAACTGAAAAGAAGCTACCTGTGAAACTTCTTTGTGATGTGTCGATTCATCTCAGAGAGTTAAACCTTTCTTTTGATTCAGTAGTTTGGAAACACTCTAATTAAAGGATCTGTGAGGGGATATTTTGGAGCCCATGGAGCTCTATGGGAAAAAAAAGAATATCCCCAGATAAAAATTAAAAAAGAAGCTATATGTGAAACTGCTTCATGATGTATTGATTCATCTCACAGAATTAAAACTTTTTTTTTTTATTCAACAGGTTGAAAACACTCTTTCTGTAGAATCTGCAAAGGCACATTTGGGAGCCCATTGAGGTTTATGGGGAACAAACCAAATATCCATAGATAAAGAATAGAAAGGCACGATCTGTGAAACTGCTTTTTGATGTATCGATACATCTCACAGAGTTAAGCTGTTCTTGTGATTATGCAAGATATCAACACTCGTTTTGGAGAATCCACAAAGGGAGATTTAGATGCCCATTTAGGCCTATGGGGAAAACCTGAATATTCCCAGATAAAAACTAGTAAGTAGCTATCTGTGAAACAGCTTTGTAATGTGCAAATTCTGCTCAAAGTGTTAAATCTTTATTTTCTCCTCCAGTTTGGAAAACTCTTTTTGTAGAATTTGTGAAGGGGCATTAGTTAACTCATTGAGGCCTATAAGTTAAAGCTGAATATCCCCAGATAAAATCTAGAAAGAAACTATCTATGAAAATTTGTGTTGTGTTGATTCATCTCACAGAATTAAAATTTTTCTTTGATTCAGCGGGTTGAAAACATCCTTTTTGGGAACCTGCAAAGACATATTGGGAGCCAAGTGAGACATTTGGGGAAAACAGAATATCCCCAGAGAGAAACCAGAAGGAAGCTATCTGTAAAACTGCTTTGTGATGTGTGGATTCATCTCACAGAATTAAAACTTTTTTTGATTCAGCAGGTTGGAAACACTCTTTCTGTAGAATCTGCAAAGGGCCATTTGGGATCGCATTGAGGCTTATGGGGAAAAACCAAATATCCACAGGTAAAGAATACAAAGGTGCAATCTGTGAAACTGCTTTGTGATGCATGAATTTTTCTCACAGAGTTGTCTTTCTTTTGATTCAACAGGTTGGAAACACTCTTTTTCTAGAATCTGCAAAGGGAAATTTGGGAGCTCATTGAAGCCATTGGGGAAGAACGGAATAATCCCAGATAAAACTAGAAAGAATCTATCTGTGAATTTGCTTTGTGGTGTGTGGATTTGTCTTACAGTGTTAAACCTTTTTTTTGCTTCAGTAGGTTGGAGACTGTCTTATTGGAGAATCTGCAAAGGGACATAAAAGCACTCAAAGAGGCCTTTGGGGAAAAACAGAATATCACCAGATAAATACTAGAAAAAAACTATCTGTGAAACTGCTTTGTGATGTGTATTCCTCTCACAGTGTTAAATTTATCTTAAGTTTCAGCAGGTTAGATGCACTTCTTTTGTAGAAATTGCAAAAGGACATTGGGGAGCCCTTTGAGGCATATATATAAAAAGAATATCCCAGATCGAGGGGGGCGGAGCAAGAAGGCCGAATAGGAACAGCTCCAGTCTCCAACTCCCAGCGCGAGCGACACAGAAGACTGGTGATTTCTGCATTTTCAACTGAGGTACTGGGGTCATCTCACTAGGGAGTGCTGAACAATTGTTGCTGGTCAGCTGCTGCAGCCCGACCAGCGAGAGCTGAAGGAGGGTGAGGCATCACCTCACCTGGGAAGTGCAAGGGGGAAGGGAATCCCTTTTCCTAGCCAGGGGAACTGAGACACACAACACCTGGAAAATTGGGTAACTCCCACCCCAATACCATGCTTTAAGCAAAAGGGCACACCAGGAGAATATATCCCTCACCTGGCCAGGAGGGTCCCACACCCACGGAGCCTCCCTCATTGCTAACACAGCAGTCTGCGGCGACCTAACCGCAAGGCAGCAGCGAGGCTGGGGGAGGGGCGCCCGCCATTGCTGAGGCTTAAGTACATAAACAGAGCCGCTGGGAAGCTCGAACTGGGTGGAGCTCATAGCAGCTCAAGGAAACCTGCCTGTCTCTGTAGACTCCACCTCTGGGGACAG
>NW_016826354.1:48466-51159 GCF_001698545.2 Rhinopithecus bieti
AGGATGAGTTTGTGTCCTTTGTAGGGACATGGATGCAGCTGGAAACCATCATTCTTAGCAAACTATCACAAGAACAGAAAACCAAACACCGCATGTTCTCACTCATAGGTGGGAACTGAACAATGAGATCACTTGGTCTCGGGAAGGGGAACATCACACACTGGGGCCAATCATGGGAGGGGGGGGGATTGCATTGGGGAGTTATACATGACATAAATGGTGAATTGATGGGTGCTGACGAGTTGATGGGTGCAGCACACCAACATGGCACAAGTATACATATGTAACAAACCTGCACGTTATGCACATGTACCCTAGAACTTAACGTATAATAATAAAAAAAAAATCCCAGATCAAAAATAGAAGGAAACTCTCTGTGAAACGGTTTGTAATGCATGGATTCATTTCACAGAGTTAAAGCTTTCTTTTATTCAGGACGACTGAAACCCTCTTTATGTAGAATCTGCAAAGGTACATTTGGGAGCCCATAAACTAGAAAGAAGCTATCTGTGAAACTGCTTTGTGATGCAGAGATTCATCTCAGAGAGTTAAACCTTTCTTTGATTCATCAGGTTGCAAACACTTTCTGGGATATCTGTGAAGGAGCATTTAAGTGCACAGAAACTCCTGTGGGGAAAAAACAAACATCCCATGATAAAAACTAGAAAGAAACTGTGAATCTGCTGTGTGATGTCTAGACTATTCTCAGAGAGTTAAATCATTCTTTTGATTCAGCAGGTTGGAAACACATTTTTTCTAGAATCTGTGAGGGAATTTGGGATATCATAGGGGCCTTTTTAAGAACCCAAAAAACCTTAGATAAAAACTAAAAAGAAGCTTTCTGTGATACTGCTTTGTGATGTGTAGTTTCATCACACAAAGTTAAACTTTTATTTTGATTCAGCAGTTCAGAAACACCCTTCTTTGCAGAATCTGTGAATGGACATTTGTGAGACCATTGAGGCTTAAGTAGAAAAACTGAATATCCCCAGATAAAAACTAGAAAGAAGCTATCTGTGAAACAGTTTTGTAATGTGTGGATTCATCTCACAAAGTTAAACTTTTTTTTCAGCAGGTGTGAGACACTCTTTATGGAAAATCTGAGAAATGACATGTGGGAGCCCTATAAGGCCTAGGGGAAAAATTGAATATCCCCAAATAAAACTCGAAAGAAGCTGTCTGTGAACCTGCTTTGTTATGTGTGGATTCATCTAACAGAATTAAACCTAGGTTTTATTCAGCAGGTTGTACACACTCTTTTTGGAGAATCTGTGAAGGTACATTTGGAAGCCCATTAAAGCATATGAAGAAAAACCGATTATCTCCAGATGAAAACTAGAAAGGAGTTATCTGTGAAACTGGTTTCTGATGTGTGGATTTATCTTGCAAATTTAATGTTTTCTTTTGAATCAACAAATTGGGAACACTCAGCAAATTGGAAACCTTTCTTTTTATACAGCGGTAGGGAAATACTCTTTTTGGAAATTCCATTAAGGGACATTTGGGAGCCAATTGAGGCCTACAAGAAAAAAAACAGAATATTTCCAGATAAAAACTAAAATGAAGCTCTTAGTGAAAGTGCTTTGTGATGTGTGGATTTATGTCACAGAGTTGAACTTTTGTGTTGATTCAGGAGACTGGAAACACTTTTTTCCGAGAAACTAGAAAGAAATATTTGGGAGCCCATGGAGGCCTAAGGAGCAAAACCGAATATCCAAGGATAAACACTAGAAAGAAGCTATCTGTAATACTGCTTTGTGATGTGTGGGTTTATCTCTCAGAGTTAAACTTTTCTTTGATTCAGCAGGTTAGAAACATTCTTTTTCTAGAATCTGAGAAGAGATATTTGGTAGCCCAGTGAGGATTATGGAGAAAACTGAATATTCCAAAATAAAAAATAGAAAGAAGCTACTGTGAAACTGCTTTGTGATGCGTGGATTCATCTTGCGGAGTTAAACCTTTATTTTGATTCAGTAGATTGAAAATTCCTTTTGGAGAATCTTCAAATGGACATTGAGGAGATCTTTTGTGCCTATGGGGAAAAACTGTGTATTCCCAGATAGAAACTAAAAAGAAGCTATCTGTAAAACTGCCCTGTGATGTGTGGATTAGTCTCACAGCATTAAAACTTTCTTTTGATCCAGTAAATTGGAAACACTTATTTTGTAGTATCTGTGAAGGAATATTCGAGAACACATAGAGGCCAATGATTAAAAAGGAATATCCTCAGATAAAACTAAAAGAAGCCATCTGTGAAACTGCTTTGTGACGTGTGGATTCATCACACATAGTTAAACCTTTTTTTTTTTGATCAAAAGTTTGGAAATACTCTTTTGTAGGACCTGTGAAGGGATATTTGGGAGTCCATTGAGACCTTTGGTGAAAAAGAGAATATCCTCAGAAAAAGCTAGAAGGAAGCTATCTGTGAAACTGGTTTATGATGTGTGGATTCATCTCACAAATATAAACCTTTCTTTTAGCTCAACAGGTTGCAAACACTGTTTTTGTAAAATCTCGAAGAGACGTTTAGGAGCCCTTTGAGGCCTATGGGATAAAATATCCCCAGATAAAAACTGGAAAGAAGCTATCAGTGAAACTGCTTTGTGATTTGTTAATTCATCTCACAGACTCAAACAATTCCTTTTATTCAACATATGTGAAACACTCTTTCTGGAGAATCTGCAAAAGGACAT
>NW_016826355.1:0-3192 GCF_001698545.2 Rhinopithecus bieti
TAGGTCCTCTTTTTTTTTTTTTTTAGATGGAGTCTTGCTCTGTCCCCAGGCGGGAGTGCTGTGGCCGGATCTCAGCTCACTGCAAGCTCCGCCTCCCGGGTTCACGCCATTCTCCTGCCTCAGCCTCCCGAGTAGCTGGAATTACAGGCGCCCGCCACCATGCCTGGCTAATTTTTATATTTTTAGTAGAGACGGGGTTTCACCATCTTGGCCAGGCTGGTCTCAAACTCCTAACCTCAAGCGATCTGCCCATCTCAGCCTCCCAAAGTGCTGGGATTACAGGCTTGAGCCACCGCGCCCGGCCCCTTGTTTTCTTTCAACACCATTTTCAGATGTCTCGTTCTGAGTGCCACTGTGTTTTCCATAATCTGCAACACGCAGCTTCCAGGGCTAGGCTGCTGGTGGGTTCCCAAGCCCCTCTCCTGCCACATCGGGGCTGGGCTGATCCCAATCCCGTGGCAATGGCAGGTTAAATGCCTGTGCGACACCGACTGTCTTGACATGAGGGAGACCCCACATCCCCACGGGGAAATGCACGCAGGTCACAGCTCAGGATGCTGCTGCGGACAGTGATCTTCTTGTGGGCAGGACAGGCGGTGCCCACAATGCCTGCAGCCGGGGCTGAGCGGGGACAAGGGACCAGGAGCCGGGCCCCCTCCTCCTTCCCGAGAGCCCTCTGGCACCCGGTACACACACCAACGCTGTCACCCCTGCCTCATCCAGAGGGTGGAAGGGAAGGTGTCCCCTACTGTCTCCCAAAGGATGCATAAAACAGCCACAAAGACAGCCTGCCTGGAAGGGCTCTCAACCCCCAATTTCCATAGCCGCCCCAGGGGACCCAGACAACGGAGGCAGGGACGGCAGAAAACACGGGACGACAGCAGGCATTGTGCTCCCAGCGCCCGGCCGCGTGAGAGGCCGCGGCTTTCTGCAGCCCTGTCCATCTGATTTGGGGGGAACCGGAACCGGGGGAGGGGTGCGGCCCAGCCCATTGTCTGCTGCTTCCTTTCCAGCCCCTCCCCAGGCAGCTCCTATCCCCCACTCCGGACTCCGGAGGCCCAGTGTGCCCTAGGGGAATCCACACAGCTTTTTTGTTTTTTGTTTTTTGAGACGGTGTCTGTGTCACCCAGGCTGGAGTGCAGTGGCACAATCTTGGCTCACTGCAACCTCCACCTCCCTGGTTCAAGTGATTCTCCTGCCTCAGCCTCTCGAGTAGCTGGGACCACAGGTACCCGCCACCACGCCCGGCTAATTTTTTGTATTTTTAGTAGAGATGGGGTTTCACCATGTTGGTCAGGCTAGTCTCGAACTCCTGACCTCGTGATCTGCCGTCCTTGGCCTCCCAAAGTGCTGGGATTACAGGTGTGAGCCACCGCGCCCGGCCCCACACAGCTTTTTTTTTTTTTTTTTTTGAGACGGAATCTGGCTGTGTTGCCCAGGCTGGAGTGCAGTGGCTGGATCTCAGCTCACTGCAAGCTCCGCCTCCCAGGTTTACCCCTTCTCCTGCCTCAGCCTCCCGAGTAACTGGGATTACAGGAGCCGCCACCTCACCCGGCTAGTTTTTTTGTATTTTTTAGTAGAGACGGGGTTTCACTGTGTTAGCCAGGATGGTCTCGATCTCCTGACCTCGTGATCCACCCGTCTCGGCCTCCCAAAGTGCTGGGATTACAGGCTTGAGCCACTGCGCCCGGCCTCCACACAGCTTTTTAAAGCTGAAGTGTCCGAAGACGTCTCGGATGGTGCAGAGAATGACCCCCAGCCCACGGTGGCAACGTGGAGACCTCGGCTCCCAGGAAGGCCTCTTCCCACCTAGCCTCTGTGGGTGCCCCCTCTCCAACCTCAGCCCACCTCCCCCACACCAGGGCCTTTCTCGGAGAAGCACCTGCTGTACCTCCCCTTCCCAACTGGAATCTGAAACAAGCCTCTGCCGTCTCCTGACGCGTTGCAGTTTGGAAGTGTTTTTTGTTTTGTTTTGTTGTTGGAGACTTTAATCTTGTTTGTGGCGGAGAACATTCTAGAAGCTAAAAGGAAGCAGCACCTTGCTAGAAGCCGAAGATTGAAAACTCAAGGCTGGGTGCAATGACTCACGCCTGTAATCCCAGCACTTTGGGAAACCGAGGCGGGAGGATCACTTGAGCCCAGGACTTTGAGGCCAGCCTGGGCAACACAGTGAGACTCTCATCTCTGAAAGTGAAAATAAGGCTGGATACGGTGGCTCACGCCTGTAATCCCAACACTGTGGGAGGCCGAGGTGGGCGGATCACCTGACGTCAGGAGTTTGAGACGAGCCTGGCCAACATGGTGAAACCTCGTCTCTACTAAAAATACAAAAATGAGTGGGGGTTGGTGCGTGCCTGTAATCCCAGCTACTCGAGAGGCTGAGGCAGGAGAATCGTTTGAATCCAGGAGACAGAGATTGCTGTGAGATGAGATCGTGCAGCCTGAACGATAGAGCAAGCCTCTGTCTCAAAGTAAACATTTTGTAATAAAAATAAAAACAAATTCTGTCCCAGAAGACTGGTTTACATGGGAAAAGAGCTGTGATATTAATACAGTGTGAAGTGAACAGGTACAAATCAGCAGCTAAAAAATCACTCTTTGAGAAAGGAAGGTGCCTGCGTATGCGTCCACGCCCGGATACACACGTGGGGTCGGAACTGGAATCGTACAAACAGCACTGGTTCTCAGCGGAAGCGCTAAGAGTCTGAGTTTGGCTGTGTGGTTTGGTTTGGGGTGCTTTTCCGTGTTGGTCAAATTTTCTAGGTTCCCGATGTCCTGTCCTAACTGGCGAGAAAAGCAGGTACGTCTTTTTTTTCTTTTTTTTTTTTGAGATAGAGTCTCACTCTGTCACCCAGGCTGGAGTGCAGTGGTGCGATCTCGGCTCACTGAAACCTCCACCTCCCGGGTTCAGGCGATTCTCCTGCCTCAGCCTCCCAAGTAGCTGGGATTACAGGCATGTACCACCACGCCCAGCTAATTTTTGTAGTTTTTTCTTTTTTTTTTGAGATGGAGTCTCCCTTTCTTGCCCAGGATGGAGTGCAGTGGCACAATCTTGGCTCACTGTAACCTCAACCTCCTGGTTCAAGCGATTCCCCTGCCTCAGCCTCCCATATTTTTTTTTTTCTTTTTTTTCTCAGGAGAGAAAAAAAATTGGGTTGGCCAGCCTGGGTTGGCCGGGCTGGTCTCGAACTC
>NW_016826355.1:3331-7602 GCF_001698545.2 Rhinopithecus bieti
TGCAGTGGTGCGATCTCGGCTCACTGCAAGCTCCGTCTCCTGGGTTCACGCCATTCTCCTGCCTCAGCTTCCCGAGTAGCTGGGACTACAGGCGCCCACCGCCATGCCCGGCAAATATTTTGCATTTTTAGTAGCCAGGATGGTCTCGATCTCCTGACCTTGTGGTTCAGCCGCCTTGGCCTCCCAAAGTGCTGGGATTACAGGCGTGAGCCACTGCACCTGGCCCACTTTATTTTTTTTTAATTATTTTTTATTTGGCTGGGCACAGTGGATCATGCCTCTAATCCCAGCATTTTGGGAGGCCGAGGCAGGCGGATCACGAGGTCAGGAGATCGAGACCAGCCTGATCAACATGTGAAACCCCATCTCTACTAAAAATACAAGCTAGCCGGGCATGGTGGTGGGCACCTGTAGTCCCAGCTACTCGAGAGGCTGAGGCAGGAGAATGGCGTGAACCCGAGAAGCGGAGCTTGCAGTGAGCCGAGATCACGCCATTGCACTCCAGCCTGGGCGACAGAGCGAGACTCCATCTCAAAAAATAAATAAATAAATATAAAATAAATAAATAATAATTTTATTGATTGATTGATTGATTGATTTGAGAGTCTCACTTGGTCCTGCACGTTGGAGTGCAATGGCGTGATCTCGGCTCACTGCAAGCTCCGCTTCTCGGGTTCACGCCATTCTCCTGCCTCAGCCTCTCGAGTAGCTGGGACTACAGGTGCCCACCACCATGCCCGGCTAGCTTGTATTTTAGTAGAGATGGGGTTTCACATGTTGATCAGGCTGGTCTCGATCTCCTGACCTCGTGATCCGCCTGCCTCGGCCTCCCAAAATGCTGGGATTAGAGGCATGATCCACTGTGCCCAGCCAAATAAAAAATAATTAAAAAAAAATAAAGTGGGCCAGGTGCAGTGGCTCACGCCTGTAATCCCAGCACTTTGGGAGGCCAAGGCGGCTGAACCACAAGGTCAGGAGATCGAGACCATCCTGGCTACTAAAATGCAAAATATTTGCCGGGCATGGCGGTGGGCGCCTGTAGTCCCAGCTACTCGGGAAGCTGAGGCAGGAGAATGGCGTGAACCCAGGAGACGGAGCTTGCAGTGAGCCGAGATCGCACCACTGCACTCCAGCCTGGGCGACTGAGACTCCATCTCAAAAAAAAAAAAAAAGAAAAGAAAGAAGGAGGGAAGGAAGGAAAGAAGAAAAGGAAAGGAAAGGAAAGGAGAGGAGAAGAGAAGAGAAAAGGAAAGAAAAGAAAAGAAAAGAGAAAAGAAAGAAGAAAGCGGATCCGTAGCGTCAGGGCTGGGGCGGGGGACGGGAGTAAGGCCTGATGCAGATCATTAAGTTGACTTTAAAATGGTTACTTTTGCATTGTGTGAATTTTGCCTCAATGAAAGTCACCTTCCTGATGTTCTCTCTGTCGCAAAGGTAAGGCAGTCTCGCCCGTAAATGAAATGGTAATCAGGGCGTGTGGCTCTCACCAGTCCTTAAAAGCACCTCCAGGGAGATTGGTTTGTGTGAACAGCACCGTTTTTATGTAGCTACCAAAAAGCTATGACAGCAAAGGCCTTCAGTCCCCAAAGCCGAGGCCAGCTCCTGGCCACGTCCCTGCTGGTCGCCAAGGTCCTCAGATCCAGCAGAGCGAGAAATAGCCACCTCTGACCGAGAGTCTCAGGCCCATCTCGTTGCTCCCAGGACCTCTGCCCTCAGGTTTGCAAATCGGAGCCTCCAGTCTGCTTCCGGCCCAGAAGAGCCACTGGGGTTCCGGCCCCAGCTCGGGGAAGAGGGCAGGAGAAACCAAACCTCCTCAGAGTCCCAGCTCACACTCATGGGGCCTCGCCCCAACTGGCTGTGATCAGGAGACACCTAGGATGTTGGCCAAGACCCCCAGCATTTCTGGAGCCCGAGCCCCCTGGAGGGCCTACGAATTTGCATTTTTTTTCTGAGACGGAGTCTCGCTCTGCCACCCAGGCTGGAGTGCAGTAGCGAGATCTCGGCTCACTGCAAACTCCACCTCCCGGGTTCACACCATTCTCCTGCCTCAGCCTCCCGAGTAGCTGGGACTACAGGTGCCCACCAGCACGCCCAGCTAATTTTTTGTGTGTATTTTTAGTAGAGACAGGCTTTCACAGTGTTAGTCAGGATGGTCTAAATCTCCTGATGTCACGATCTGCCCGCCTCAGCCTCCCAAAGTGCTGGGATTACAGGCGTGAGCCATCGCGCCCGGCCCCATATTTTTTTTTTTTTTTTTTTTTTTTAATAAAGACAAGATTTCACTATGTTGCCCGGCTAGTCTTAAACTCCTGGACTCAAGCAATCCTCCCACCTCAGCCTCCTAAAGTGCTGAGATGAGGCCAGGCGCGGTGGCTTACACTTGTAATCCCAGCACTTTGGGAGGCCAAGGTGGGTGGATAATGAGGTCAGGAGTTCAAGACCAGTCTGGCCAACATGGTGCAACCCTGTCTGTACTAAAAGTACAAAAAATTAGCCAGGTGTGATGGCACACGCCTGTAGTCCCAGCTACTTGGGAGGCTGAGGCAAGAGAATCACTTGAACCTGTGAGGTGGAGGTTGCAGTGAGCCAAGATCTTGTCACTGCACTCCAGCCTGGGCGACAGAGCGAGACTATCTTAAAAACAAACCAACAAACAAACACCAAAGTGCTGGGATGACAGGCGTGAGCCACTGTGCCCGGCTGGCGTGAGCCACTGTGCCCGGCTGGAGTCTGCATGTTTTTTTTGAGATGGAGTCTTGCTCTGTCGCCCAGGCTGGAGTGCAGTGGTGCGATCTTGGCTCACTGCAAGCTCCGCCTCCCGGGTTCACGCCATTCTCCTGCCTCAGCCTCCCGAGTTGCTGGGACTACAGGCACCCGCCACCACGCCCGCTAATTTTTTGCATTTTTGGTAGAGACGGGGTTTCACCGTGTTAGCCAGGATGGTCTCGATCTCCTGACCTCGTGATCCGCCCGCCTCGGCCTCCCAAAGTGCTGGGATTACAGGCGTGAGCCACCGCGCCCGGCCAGTCTGCATGTTTAACACAGTGTTTCCTACACCAGACCAGCCTGGAGATTCCTACCCTGAAGGTAGGATGTTGTTCCCATTTCACAGCCAGGAACCTTGAGACTCACTGGTTTGAAGACAGCCTGGCAGGGGCTGAGCCAAGATCTGCCCCCCAGACCCCTGCATTCCTTCCCGGCCTCCCAAAGCCATCTCAGTGCTTCACTCCTGCCTCTCTGTGCTCCGGCCTCAGCTCCTCACACCCCCTGAGCCTCCCAAGCCCCCAGCCCCCAAGCCCACGGCCGGGCCCTTTGCACGGGGGATCTTTGGGAGGGGAATTGTCTGTTCTCCTTAAGCCTCCATCTTTAAGCCGGCCGTTGTCTTGGCAACGGTCTACGGCTGACCTTTGTGCAGAAAAAAAGGGTGACCTTCCCAGTACAGGCCCCCTGGCCACCGCCCCCGCCGCCGTGGCGCAGTTTAAAGGCATCTGTCTAAACAATGCATTATGGATTTCTCCGCCGGGCGTGCACGGGCCGAGAATTTCAATCCGGGCGGCTCTGCCATTTCCTAAACTTGAGGCATCCAGGGAGAGGGCGTTACACACACTGGCCGGAGCGCTCAGGCCCTGGGAACTGGCAAACGCTTCGGGTTCCAGCCCCGCAACTCAAGCCGGGTGAAGACCAGAGCCCCCGCCTCAGTTCCTCCATCTGTAAAGTGGCACCGAGGAGGGTCCGACTCCCAGGGGTGTGACTGGCGGCAGCGTAAATCTTCAGGGCTGCCAGCACCCAGCCTCCGGGACCCCCCTGACCCGCTGTGGAAACTGAGACAAGGACCAGAGGGCAGATCCCCCGGGCACCTGCCAAGGCCACCGACCCAGGTCTGGATGTTCCCTGTGGCCCAAGGTCACCACTGGGCCCCCCGGGGACTGACGAGAGGCCTCGAGTGGGAAAAGGGGCTGGCTCAGGCAGGGTGGACCCCACGTGGGGTGGGTATCAGGCCCCAAAACCCCTGCACACGCTGGCACAGGAAGCCCCATCAATGCCTCTCCCTCTGATTTCTCAACCCGTGACGGGAAAAGAAGAGAAAAGGAAGGAAGATTTCCTCCAAAGCTTTACCCTGGCAGAATTCTGCTCTGCGGTCCTTACCCACGTCCAGGCAGCCCTCCCTGCTCACCTCTCACCACGGGCACAGGGCACAAATTATGTCCCTCTTCTGCTCTAAACTCTGCCGTGGCTCCCCAGTGCCTTCAAGAGAAAACCAGGCCGGGCGTGGT
>NW_016826356.1:0-1186 GCF_001698545.2 Rhinopithecus bieti
AATATGAATTAAAATATGCCATGTTATATTATCATACATTTTACCTTTAAATTATGTAAAACATCAGTTGAGTGACTTTTTGATTGAGTTGCCATTCAGTTGAAACACAAATCATTGGTAAAAATGATTTAAAATGTTCTTTACAATTTTTAGTTTTATTTGTAGGGAAAACATGTAAGTCATTTGTATATTATATTCTATAAAATGTTAGTCCTTGTTTTAAGTTAAATTACTTAAGAAGCCATTTTTTCCTGTACTGATTATTCTTATTTTCAGCTATTAACAATTTCCTGTACATTATTTAGATAAAATAAATCATTTAATAATATGTTACTATCTCAAGTACAATAGTATTTTTGTCAATCATTTTCTTTCACAATAAGTGAATTATTGTTTATAAAAACATTACATATAGACCTCTGAGTATCCTAAGGAAGGGAAAAAAACCCATATTGAGTCCCAAAGTATATTTTGCCAATTATTATTATATCATTAAATTACCTAATAAAGAAAACAATAAGGGGCATGGATGAGGCTTAGAGACTTTTAAGTAACATAGCAGTTTGTAAAGCTGGTAAGAATCAAAGTCATTATTTAGACTTGTGGTTGTCTCTTACAAATTTTCATATTTTCATCATATTAATACATGTTCAACTGCCAAGTGCTTTCCCTTGAAATCTATATTGTGTGTGTGGAGAAAGAAGTCAAATATTTAAATCTGGTTTTACAGGAATATTAAGTTAACTTTTTATAATTAGGATAATGAATTAGCATGAAAGAATGAAAGTTTACTCATATATTTCATAGCTCATATATTTCAATATATGACCAGCCTCAAAATTAATCATAGATTCATAATTTGTAATTCGTTTTCCTTTTTGTAATATGGAAATGTAATGGGTTTGTGTCTCAAAAGACTGGTTAAAGCTCTACTAACCAACTAAGTGACAAATATGTTTTGAGTGTTATGTGGTCACATTGTGTCTAGTACTATATAATAATTTTTTTTAAATGCTTGTTCTCAAGGAACTTACAAGAAAATTGAGAACATACATATATACATAAAGTTAGAAAATATAAACTAATGTTATTTAAGGCTAACTGAATTGTTAAATTATCTTTCCTTTATTTAAAGAAACATTGAAATTCCTTTAATAAAAGTTTCTATTATAAATTTAAATGTTAT
>NW_016826357.1:0-1460 GCF_001698545.2 Rhinopithecus bieti
GAGGCAGAGTCTTGCTCTGTCGCCCGGACTGGAGTGCAGTGGCCGGATCTCAGCTCACTGCAAGCTCCGCCTCCTGGGTTTACGCCATTCTCCTGCCTCAGCCTCCCGAGTAGCTGGGACTACAGGCGCCCGCCACGTCGCCCGGCTAGTTTTTTGTATTTTAGTAGCGACGGGGTTTCACCGTGTTAGCCAAGATGGTCTCGATCTCCTGACCTCGTGATCCGCCCGTCTCGGCCTCCCAAAGTGCTGGGATTACAGGCTTGAGCCACCGCGCCCGGCCTATTTTTATTTTTTGAGAGAGAGTTTTGCTCTTGTTGCCCAGGCTGGAGTGCAATGGCCTAATCTTGGCTTACTGCAACCTCTGCCTCCCAGGTTCAAGCGATTCTCCTGCCCCAGTGTCCCGAGTAGCTGGGATTACAGGCATGCACCACCACACCTGACTAATTTTTGTATTTTTAGTAGAGATGGGGTTTCTCCGTGTTGGCCAGGCTGGTCTTGAACTCCTAACCTCAGGTGATCCACCTGCCTTGGCCGCAAAGTCTTCAATATAAAAAGAAATGTATGTGACTTTTATCGGTAATTTGTATTTTCTTTCTGACCCTAGTATGGTTTTAAAATTTGTTTTAAAAATGTTTTCTCTCATTCACACCACCATCAGATTTCCCCTTTTTTTTTTTTTTTTTTTTTTTTCTGTCTTTCAACTGCTTTCCAATCTTAGCCAGTCAGAGCTCGCACGGTCTGTCAGAAAAATCAAATCCGTTCTCCCTCTTCTGAAGCCAGATCCAGTTAGCTGAGCATGGAGGCACCGGGTTGGCCACAGGCTGTAGGAGGGTGAGAGGCATTGAGGACAGAAAGTCCCCAGTGGGCTTGTTCATCCTGGGCTTAAAGAATGGCTTGGAAGAGCACAGAGAAGTCCATTCCTCAGCATCCTCTTCCCACCCCTTATACAGCCCCCACCCTGTTCTCTGAAGACCAAAACCAGCTGGTCCCCTGACTTTGCTCTGTGTGAAATAAAAAGAATAATCCCACATGCCTCTTGTCTAGAATGATAGGAAATTACCTCCCGCTTCTCATTGTATTATTATTGTTATTATCATCATCATCATCATCATCATCATCATCATCATCATCATCATGAGATGGAGTCCTGCTCTGTCACCCAGGCTGGAGAGCAGTGGCGCAATATTGGCTCACTGCAACCCTCCACCTCCTGGTTCAAAAGATTCTCCTAGCTCAGCCTCCTGAGTAGTTGGGACTACAGATGCCCGTCACCATGCCAGGCGATTTTTTTTTTTTTTTTTTTTTTGAGACGGAGTCTTGCTCTGTCGTCCAGGCTGGAGTGCAGTGGCGCTATCTCAGCTCACTGCAAGCTCCACCTCCCGGGTTCAGGCCATTCTCCTGCCTGAGCCTCCCATGTAGCTGGGATTACAGGCGCCCGACACCACGCCTGGCTAATTTTT
>NW_016826358.1:0-287 GCF_001698545.2 Rhinopithecus bieti
CCCCCCGCCAACCTCACTTCCTGCTTTCTCCAGGTGGCTCCGCAAGATGGTGGCGGGCCTCCTGAGAGACTTGTCGTCTTGAACTGGGAGGGCCGGAACTTCTTCGGGAGTGGTTCTCTCCTGGTCCTTATACGGAGTGGGGTGCAGTGCGGTGCGGTGGAGTGCGGTGCTTTGGGGTTGGGTTTGTGGGGGCTTTAGCGAGTCATGTGGGGTGTCCTGAAGGCACGTCCAGCTAGCTGAGAGGGCTGGGTGGGACCTACCTCTTCTGGAAGTGGTTCTCTCCTGGA
>NW_016826359.1:0-1092 GCF_001698545.2 Rhinopithecus bieti
AATGGAATGGAAACGAATATGGAATGGAATGGAATATAGAATGGAATAGAATATGGAATGGAGTGGAATGTGGAATGGAATGGAATACAGAATGTAATAGAAGGGAATGGAAAGGAATGTGGAATGGAATTGAATATGGAAAGAAATGGAATGGAAAGGAATGGAATGGATTGGAATGGAGTGGAACATGGAATGGAAAGGAAATTGGAATGGAATAGAATATGGAAGGGAATGGAATGGAATTGAATGGAATGGAATATGAAATGAAATGGGATATGGAATGGATTGGTATGAAATAGTATACGGAATGCAATGGAATATGGAAAGGAATGGAATATGAAAGGGAATGGAATGGAATATGGAATGGAATGGAATGAAATGAAATGAAATATGGAATGAAATAGAATGGAATTCGGAATGCAAATGAATGGAATATGGATTT
The DNA here is from genome assembly GCF_001698545.2 of Rhinopithecus bieti. Classification (NCBI taxonomy): domain Eukaryota; kingdom Metazoa; phylum Chordata; class Mammalia; order Primates; family Cercopithecidae; genus Rhinopithecus; species Rhinopithecus bieti. Next base: position 443 of record NW_016826359.1, read on the forward strand.
GAATGGAATGGAATTGAATTGACTAGAATGGAATGGAATATGGAATGGAAGGGAATATGGAACAGAATGGAATATGGAATCGACTGGAAAATGGAAGTGAAGTGAATGGAATGAAATGGAATAGAATGGAATGGGATATAAAATGGAATGGATTGGAATGGAATGGAATGGAATATGGAATGGAATGGAATGGAGTACGAAAATGAATGGAATATGGAATGGAATGGAATGGAAAGGAATATGTAATGGAATGTAATGGAATATGGAATGGAACGCAATATGAAATGGGATGGAAAGGAATGGAATATGGATTGGAATGGAATGGAATTGAATGGACTAGAATGGAATGGAATATTGAATGGAATGGAATATGGAACAGAATGGAATATGGAATCGATAAGAAAATGGAATGGAAGTGAATGGAATGAAATGGAATAGAATGGAATGGGATATAAAAGGAAGGGATTGGAATGGAATGGAATGGAATATGGAATGGAATGGAATGGTGTACGAAAATGAATGGAATATAGAATGGAATGGAATGGATTGTGTAATGGAATATAATGGAAGATGGAATGGAAAGCATTATGAAATGGGATGGAATGGAATGGAATGGAATGGCGTGGAATGGAATATGGAATGGAATGGAA
>NW_016826360.1:0-1091 GCF_001698545.2 Rhinopithecus bieti
AAAAAAAAAAAAGAAAAAAAAGGCTTTCCTTTTAAATCTATGCTATTTTATTTCTCAAAGATTTCCCCCATACAGTTAAATTTGAAATTTGTCACTCTTTTTCCCCTTGTGATTTCTTATATTGCAGAAAAACCAAACCATAGCTGGCTCTTTGCATTTGCTGAGAATATATTTTAGAGTGCCCACACAGCACGAGTCTATGGTTATTGCACTAAACCACACCAAGCATTGTAAGGAAATGAGGATGAGGATATGCTCTTGCTCTCCAGTGGCTTGCGCCCTCGAGGGAGTGCTAAGTGTTCCTTGCACATAAGCTACTTGTGTTATTCCAAGTGTGATGAGGAGGTAATAGAGGCATCAAGAAAGGACCTGGGAAACAGTGTGAAAAGTCTAGGGGAAAACAAAGTAAGTATTCTCCTTCTTAACTGTCCTTCATATTTGGGGGAATCAGGCAAGACTTTGCTGAGAAGTTAAGTGAATAGAAATTGTTAGTAGAGAAGACAGTTCTAGGCAGAGGGAAACGCATGTGTCACAATGTGGAAGCTTGTGAGAGCATCAAGTGTCAAGGAAGCAAGGCATGCTTAGCATGTAGGGGAATGGAGAGGAATGGAGAACAGTGGCCGCAAAGGTGGCCAAGTGAGGTTGAAGCCTTTCTTACTTCTTTGCCCAATCAAAATTCCTCTTCTCTGAGCGCTGACATCAGCAAACAACTGCCTGGAATGAGGTTTTTTGAGGGCTTTTGAATTTTCAACTGGATTAATCTAACTGGTGTAGAGCATATGGAAAATCTTTTTTAAGTAGGGAACTTCTGTACCTATTCCAGACCATCAGCTCCTCCTCTCTGGGGTTCCATTCCTATCCTTTCCTTTCTTTTGCAATTTGGACTCAGTAAAAATAAATATTTATTGCTTAAATTGGCACAGAGAACCATGAACATTTTCATCAGCCGGTTAATGAGAACTTCTGAATACCTCTTTATTAAGAGAACTGAAATTAAATATGAACTCAGATCAGTGTTCTCAAGTTGCATGTGGCTGTTTCAAGAACTCAAACCTCAGCACTACACCGTTATGCTAGATGTGGAGCACAAA
>NW_016826361.1:0-2432 GCF_001698545.2 Rhinopithecus bieti
GGAAAGAACCATAACCCTATAGAAAAAAAATGGGCTGGCAAAATGAACAATTGCTCTCAATTTTATGAAAAAAATGTTCAATCTTGCTCATAATAGAAGAAATGAAAAATTGAAATTACACTATGATGGCCAGGCACAGTGGCTCACACCTGTAATCCCAGACCTTGGGAGGCCAAGGCAGGCGGATCATGAGGTCAGGAACTCGAGACCAGCCTGACCAACATGGTGAAACCCCGTCTCTACTAAAAATACAAAAAAAAAATCAGCCAGGCATGGCGGCAGTCGCCTGTAATCTCAGCTACTCAGGAGGCTGAGGCAGGAGAATGGCATGAACCTGGGAGGCGGAGGGTGCAGTGAGCCGAGATCCTGCCACTGCACTCCAGCCTGGGTGACAGTGCGAGACGCGAGACTCTATCTCAGAAAAAAAAAAAAAAACAAGTACACTAAGATAACTTTTAGATTGTCAAAAATCCAAAAGTTTGACAGTATACTCTTTTGGTTACAGGGAGATTAGCCCTTTCATATGTTGCTGGAGGAAATACAAAATGGTATAACCATTAAAGGAATTTGGCAATGTGTAGCAAAATTATATACGCATTTAACCATTGATCCAGAATTTATCTGGGCACTTATCCCACAGATACTGTGTATTAAAAAACAGAAAAACATAGGCACAGGTTTGTAATAGCAAAAGACAGGAAATAACCCAAATATCCATTGGTAAGGAACTGTTAAATCAACTAAGCAGTAGAATACCACGCAACTGAATAAAGAAATAGAGAAATGAGGACTGTCTTCATTCCTAGGTGAAAAGAGCGAGATGGAGAAAAATGTGTGCAAAATGTTTCCACTTATCCACGAAAAGAGGGGTAAAAAAATATATAGATACTGGCCAGGCGCAGTGGCTCACGCCTGTAATCCCAGCACTTTGGGAGGCTGAGGTGGGCAGATCACGAGGTCAGGAGATCGAGACCATCCTGGCTAACAAGGTGAAACCCTATCTCTATTAAAAATACAAAAAATTAGCCAGGCGTGGTGGCGGGTGCCTATAGCCCCAGCTACTCGGGAGGCTGAGGCAGGAGAATGGCGTCAACTCGGGAGGTGGAGCTTGCAGTGAGCCGAGGTCACGCCACTGCACTCCAGCCTGGGCAACAGAGTGAGACTCTGTCACAAAGAAAAGATACAGATATCTTACATTTCATAAAACAGATAATAAAATAATAAACCATAAACTAAATTGAAGGAGATGGAGGAATTAAGGTAGAAGAGATACCAAGATAGAAGCTAATATTTTAATAAATGCATTAATATTTTATTTTGTAGATTTCACTCTGGAATCATTAAATATCTTATAGGTTTTTTTTAAGAAATAAGCTTGGGGCCAAGTGCAGGGGCTCACACTTGTAATCCCAGCACTTTCGGAGGCCAAGGTGGGTAGATTGAGCCCACGAGTTCAAGACAAGGCTGAGCAACATACTGAGACCCCATCTCTACAAAAATTTTAAAAATTAGCCAGGTGCGGTGGTACTCACCTGTGGTACCAGCTACACAGGAGGCTGAGGTAGGAGGATCGCTTGAGCCCAGGAGATCGAGGCTGCAGGTAGTCCTGTTCATGCCATTCTACTGCAGCCTGAGCAACAGAGCAAGACCTTGTCTAAAAAAAAAACAATAAAAAATAAAATAAAATAAAAAGGCCGGGCGTGGTGGCTCACGCCTGTAATCCCAGCACTTTGGTAGGCCGAGGTGGGTGGATCACGAGTTCAGGAGATCGAGACCATCCTGGCTAACATGGTGAAACCCCGTCTCTACTAAAATACAAAAAAAAAAAAAAAAAATAGCCGGGCGAGGTGGCGGGCGCCTGTAGTCCCAGCTACTCAGGAGGCTGAGGCAGGAGAATGGCGTGAACCCGGGAGGCGGAGCTTGCAGTGAGCCGAGATGCGCCACTGCACTCCAGCCTGGGTGACAGAGCGAGACTCTCTCAAAAAATAAAATAAAATAAAAAAATAACATAAAATAAAATAAAAAGCAAGCTCTGAAATTAAAAATAAAATAAAACAAACTTAACTGTAATTTTCTTGGTGACTAGAGAAGCAGTACTCCAAGTGACTCGAAAGTACAAAATTCGGGGCCGGGCGCGGTGGCTCAAGCCTGTAATCCCAGCACTTTGGGACGCCGAGACGGACGGATCACAAGGTCAGGAGATCGAGACCATCCTGGCTAATACGGTGAAACCCCATCTCTACTAAAGAATACAAAAAACTAGCCGGGCGACGAGGCGGGCGCCTGTAGTCCCAGCTACTTGGGAGGCGGAGGCAGGAGAATGGCGTGAACCTGGGCGGCGGAGCTTGCAATGAGCTGAGATCTGGCCACTGCACTCCAGCCCGGGCGACAGAGCCAGACTCCGTCAAAAAAAAAAAAAGAAAGGAAGGAAG
>NW_016826362.1:0-1937 GCF_001698545.2 Rhinopithecus bieti
GGTCCCAAGTTTTTATTTTCCTTTCACAGCTTTCAAAGATGTCTTTTATGAATCAAAGATGAAAGAGATATAGTGCTTATCAGCTTACACTCAGGAACAATTTAACATTTTTCTTTCTCAGTTCCCTTGTCTATAAAATGGGGTTAATAACAATGCCTACAGAATAGGGGTTTTATGGGGATCAAACCAGACAATTCATGTGAAGACCAAGAACAATGCCTGGTACATCATAATCTCGCTCTATAATGATTAGATAGCCTTTCTTTTTTTTTTTTTTTTTTTGAGACTGAGTTTTGTTCTTGTTGCCCAGACTGGAGTGCAGTGGCACCATCTCGGCTCACTGCAACCTCCGCCTCCCAGGTTCAAGTGATTCTCCTGCCTCAGCCTCCTGAGTAGCTGGGATTATAGGCGCCCGCCACCACGCCCAGCTAATTTTTGTATTTTTTTGTGGGGACGGGTTTTGCTATTTTCCCAAGGTGGTCTTGAACTCCTGAGTTCAAGGGATCCGCCAGCCTCAGCCTCCCAAAGTGCCGGGATTACAGGTGCGAGCTACCACACCGGGCCAGGACTTTTTTTCCCCCTTGTTTTGTTTTCATTTTTCTTTTGGTGGGGGGAGGGGAGAGATGGGGTCTCACTCTGTCACCCAGGCTGGAGTGCAGTAGTGTGATTACGGCTCACTGCAGCCTCCACCTCCTGGACTCAAGTGATCCTCCCGCCTCAGCCTCCCAAGTAGCAGAGACCATAGGCACACACCACCACGGTCAGCTAATTTTTTGTAGAGGCTAGGTCTCACTATGTTACCCAGGCTGGTCTCGAACTCCTGACCTCAAGCTATCCTCCTGCCTCAGCCTCCCAAAGTGCTAGGATTACAGGGGTAAGCCACCCCAACGGGCTGGGAGTAGGATTCCTTATTGCCCAGAGGAGACAAACGCAGGCAAAATGCTTTCGTGGAGGGAACCTGGAGAGATATTTCCCAGCAGATTAGAAAGGCTCCTTCTTTGAAGCAGAAGCTTAACTTCTGTGTCCAGAACTTTACCTCTTACCCGCAGCCAAGCCCCTTACTGAAACGCACAAATTTTGGCTTCCAGGGCTCTCTAGGTCCAGAGGCCTTTTGAATCCTCACGCAGCGCGGAGGACAGGTTCTTCCAAACTACTCCCTGCTCAGATGCTAGTGCAGGTATGAGTGGAGAAAATGGCTTGCAAGCCGAGATGGAGGGGAGAGCTGGGAGGAGTAGGCGGGGCAGAGCAGGAGAAGCTGATTAGAGGCTTGCCAAGCTCAGCCCCTCCCTCCTCGGGAAGAAAACAGACTTGGCTGCTTGGGAAGCCGTAACTCCCACCCGACTCCCCACCCCCCGCGCCACACCCCCGCCACGGGCCTCTGGAAGCATCCGGACTATGGGGGGCAGGGAGGCGGCGCCTGCTGCCCGCTGGCGCGTGGTCCAGCGATGCGTCCGCGTTCTTCTTGAAGAACGTGGAGACTGCACCAAGACGCGCCGCCCCAATAACAAAAATTAGCCGAGCGTGGCGGCGCGCTTCTGTGGACTCAGGGACTTGGGAGGCTGAGATGGACGATCACTTGAGCCCGGGAGGTCGAGGCTACAGTGAGCCATGATCGCACCACTGCTTTACAGCCTGGGCGACAGAGCCACAGCCTGATGCAGGCCTGGCCACGTGGAGTGAGTCCTCTCCGCTCCCCAGGAGCCGATGGGCGGGGCTGGTCGCAAGTACACTGCCCTACTGTCCTGGGCTTTCCGAGGCTGCCGGGAGCTAGACAGACCGCCAGGGAGCGAGAGGGCCAGCGCTTCCCTTGTCCTGCATGTGGGGAGTGGAGGGGAGGGGGGAATTTGTATCAAGGATGTCGTGCCCCACTAGAGAGAACTGCTTTGGAGAGCCTTGCAGATTCACACGCTCTACTCTTTTTTTTTTTTTTTTTTTTT
>NW_016826362.1:4468-8091 GCF_001698545.2 Rhinopithecus bieti
CCATCCTTGAGCATGAGTACCTCATTGAATAGTGCCTCCCTCAGAACAAAAGTACTATGGCAAAACTGTTCCTGATGGCTGGATTAAAAAACATTTTTTTATTATACTTTAAGTTCTAGGGTACATGTGCACAACAAGCAGGTTTGTTACATATGTGTACATGTGCCATGTTGGTGTGCTGCACCCATTAACTCGTCATTTACATTAGGTATATCTCCTAATGCTATTCCTCCCCCTCTCCCCCCACCCCACGACAGGCCCCGGTGTGTGATGTTCCCCACCCTGTGACCAAGTGACCTCATTGTTCAATTCCCACCTATGAGTGAGAACATACGGTGTTCGGTTTTCTGTCCTTGCGATAGTTTGCTCAGAATGATGGTTTCCAGCTTCATCCATGTCCCTACAAAGGACATGAAGTCATCCTCTTTTATGGCTGCATAGTATTCCATGGTGTATGTGTGCCACATTTTCTTAATCCAGTCTATCATTGATGGACATTTGGGTTGGTTCCAAGTCTTTGCTATTGTGAATAGTGCCGCAATAAACATTCGTGTGCATGTGTCTTTATAGTAGCATGATTTATAATCCAATGGCTGGATTTTTGATAGTGATGTCTTGAGGTTGAGATCCACGGTCATAACTAGAGTGTGCTGCTCTTGTAGGCACTGTATGAAAACTCCAGGGTTTCCCTAGAGACCAGACCAACCCCACCCCAAATACTAAGTTCTTAGATGTAAGAGAGAAGAGGAAGCCTCTGGTAGCCGGGGTGACTTCTGGCCTCTAAAAACGAAGTTTATTAGGCTTAGAGGGAAAATCTATCTGCTGAATGAAACACTCCCCAGCAACATGGCAGGTGGTACAGAGCGGATAGGCACAGTATACCAGAGAAACTCTGTTTTTTTGTTTGGTTGGGTTTTTTTATTTTGTTTTGTTTGTTTGTTTTGTTTTTTGAGATAGAGTCTCACTCTTGCTGCCCAGGCTGGAGTGCAATGGCATGATCTCAGCTCACCACAACCTCCGCCTCCCAAGTTCAAGCGATTCTCCTGCCTCAGCCTACCGAGTAGCTGGGATTACAGGCATGCACCACCATGCCTGGGCTAATTTTTTATTTTTAGTAGAGACAGGGTTTCTCCATGTTGGTCAGGCTGGTCTCGAACTCCTGACCTCAGGTGATCCGCCTGCCTTGGCCTCTCAAAGTGCTGGGATTACAGGCGTGAGCTGCCGCGCCCGGCCACCAAAGAAACTCTTAATCACATGGAAAATATCTTTGTTTTCTTGGGGCAGTAATGCTCAGTGTTCCCAGTGTTCTCCCTACCTTCTTTCTGTTGCCTTTGGGATTATAGTTATTTGGGGTCATAATTAAAATTGCATGGTTGTTTATAAATTTTATTGCCTGACCACTCTCCAGCCCAAATATAATAATTGGTCTCTCCATGTTTGCTGGAACTGAGGAAGGCACCTACCAAGAACCAAAACAACAGATGATACCAAATGTGTTCAAACTAATAAAGCAAGAGTTACTTGAGTTTATACAAGTAATATCTGCTGGGCCATTTTCTCAGTGGTGCCCTGTAAAGAACAATTATGTGTCTAACGGTGAATCAAGATTTGTGGAAATCCTAAAAGCAATTATTTGGATTTTGTTGCAGAAGAGTATTTGGGGTTGGACGAAGGAGTATTACAGACAACAGCATAAGACATATAGGGTACAGAAATATGCCAAAAAACTTAATAATTAAAGATTATGTAAACATAACAGGATTTATTCTTTATAGGAATTTTTTTCCCTGCCTTTTATCAAAACTGCATCAAAATGTGACAATTGGCCATATGTGGTGGCTCACATTTGTAACCCTAGCACTTTGGGAGGCCGAGACGGGTTGATCACTTGAGGTCAGGAGTTCAAGACCAGCTTGGCCAACATGGTGAAACCCCGTCTCTACTAAAAGTACAAAATTAGCCAGGCGTGGTGGGAGGTGCCTGTAATCCCAGCTACTTGGAGGCGGAGGCAGGAGAATCACTTGAACCCAGGAGGCGGAGGTTGCAGTGAGCCAAGCACTCCACCACTCATGCCATTGCACTCCAGCCTGGGTGACACAGTGAGATTCCATCTCAAAAAAAAAAAAAAAAAAAAAGGAATATTCTAGAGTATTCAAACCTCAGAGATAAAATATTTGGCCTGGAGGATATGGATGAGATGACAGAGGGAGCATTACACAAGCACACACAGACCCAAACCAATACGCTGAATGACAGTCTCTTTCGATATCTAAAATCCACATCTATACACTTGGTATAGAAAAAAAAAAAAAAACCTAAAATTGTACCATGAGCCTTGTTTCCCACAGAAGTACAGGAGAATAATTTCTCAGTTCACAGAAGTATCAGAGTGATATGGAATCTTGAAAACCAACTGATGTTTAACTCTCATCCTCCATCCCTTACCCTCAACCAGAAGCTTCTTGGTAAGAATGGTCAGCTTCAGTCCTAAGTCCATTCAGCACCTTCCCTTAGAGCAGAGCAAGTAGCAAGAGTTTAGAGAGGTAACTAGGCACTCAGTTCTCACAGTGGCATGAAACTGCGTTTTTACCTCTGCTTTCAGAAAACACCTTCCAAACAATTAGTGTCTTCATCAAAGTTCCTACTATCTGTTGTCCTTGCAGTGCTCTGAGATTCCCTAGCTGTGACCACTCTAACAGGGGACCAAAGACCTGGCCTGAGGGTCCTCCCAACATCACTTTTGTGTAAGTGCCTGAGAGATTTGGGGGTCGGCTGGAGAGCTGTTAAAGGGGTACTCAAAATGCAGCAATGGTCCATTCCACATGCACAAGGCTGTACACTTACAAACTACTTCACATACATGATTTTGTGAGATCTTCTCAGCTACCCAGGGATGTATGCAGAGCACATACTGTCCTCACTTGAGAGATGGGAGAACTGAAGCTAAGATCGGTGATGTGACCGACCAAAGGCCACACAACCCACAGGTGGTGCAGCTTCCTGACGTGAAGTTACTCCCAACATTCTGTGTCGCCACATCTTATATCATCTATTTGGAAAAGAAACATGTTGTTCTGTGCCTTCTCAAGCTGAGGCACATCACTGACAGTACATTGGGAGGCCAGGCATGGTGGCTTACGCCTGTAATCCCAGCACTTTGAGAGGCCGAGGCAGGTGGATCACCTGAAGTCAGGAGTTTGAGACCAGCCTGGCCAAGCAGATTTGTATCTACTAAAAATACAAAAAATTAGCTGGGTGTGGTGGCACATGACTGTAATCCCAACTATTTGGGAGGCTGAGGCAGGAGAACTGCTTGAACCCTGGAGGTAGAGGTTGCAGTGAGCCGAGACTGCGCCATTGCACTCCAGCCTGAGCAACAAGAGCAAAACTCCATCTCAAAAAAAAAAAGAAAAGAAAAGAAAAGAAAGAAAGAAAAAAAGTACATTAGGATACTTCCTTGGAAAAACAAAGGCTTCCAGGGGAAGGATATGGTTCAAGTTTACAGATGAGCCAACAGAGATCTGGATCAAAAAAAGAACCAGGAGAGGGAGGGAGAAGGGAAATTGCTCCCATACTTTTCCAAATAATTAGGAATTTTAAAACTTTTTTCTCTCTGTAATGGG
>NW_016826363.1:0-1099 GCF_001698545.2 Rhinopithecus bieti
AAAAAAAAGGCTGGGTGTAGCGGCTCACGCCTGTAATCCCAGCACTTTGGGAAGCTGAGGCAGGCGTATCATGAGGTCAAGAGATCGAGACCATACTGGCTAACACAGTGAAACCCCATCTCTATTAAAAATATTTAAAAAATTAGCCAGGCGTGGTGGCGGGCACCTGTGGTCCTAGCTACTCAGGAGGCTGAGCCATGAGAATGGCGTGAACCTGGGAGGCGGAGGTTGCAGTGAGCCGAGATTGCGCCACTGCACTCCAGCCTGGGTGACACAGTGAGACTGTCTCAAAAAAAAAAAAAAAAAGAAGAAGAAGAAGAAGAAAGAGAAAACATGGGGGTAAATCTTAATAACCTTGAATTTGACAATTTTTTTTAGAAATAACACTGAAAGCATGAGCAACAGAAGAAAATATAAACTGGCCTTCCTCAACATTAAAAACTTTTATTCATCAAAGAACACTATGAAGAGAGTGAGACAACAACCCACAGGACAGGGAAAAATCCTTGCAGGGCTGGTTTCCAAAAGTCACAGGATAAATGGTGTATGTTATTCAAAGGTTTCTTGGATAAAACTTTTTTTTTTTTTGAGACCAGGGTCTTGCTATGTTGCCCAGGCTGGGGTGCAGTGGCTATTTACAGAGATGATCACAGCTCACTGCAACTTCGAACCACTGGCATCAAGCAATCCTCCTGCCTCAGTCTCCTGAATAGGGGGGACTACAGGCATATGCCACCAGATCGGGCTGAGAAAACATTCTTTACATGTTAAAGCATAATGATTGAGAATGCAAAATTTACACACAATGTAGGCTACAGTGGGAGACGTTAGGAAGTTTGGGATCTGAAGCCAAGCACTCTGGGGAATGTAAGTTCAACTTTCTGGTATTCTGCCAGTGACGGGGCTTGTGTGGGAGAGTTCCCAAAGTGGTCAGAGATTCTGTGGATAGAAGGACCCAGAGGGCTGGCTTGCTGGGTGGGCCTGGTAGGGAGACCACAGGCAAGGTCACAGGCAGATCACAGGCAGATCACAGGCAAGGTCACAGGCAAGGTCACAGGCAGATCACAGGCAGATCACAGGCAAGGTCACAGGCAGGTCA
>NW_016826363.1:5021-7590 GCF_001698545.2 Rhinopithecus bieti
CCCCAAGTGCTGGGATTACAGCAGTGAGCCACTGCACCCAGCCAACATTTTCTATGTTTATTCAAAAATAAATATATATATATATATATATATTTTTTTTTTGAGACAGAGTGTCGCTCTTGCCCAGGCTGGAGGGCAATGGCGCGATCTCGGCTCACTGCAACCTCCGTCTCCCAGGTTCAAGCAATTCTCCTGCCTCAGCCTCCCGAGCAGCTGAGATTACAGGCATGCATCATCATGCCCGGCTAATTTTGTATTTTTAGTAGAGACGGGGTTTCTCCATGTTGAGGCTGGTCTCGAACTCCAGACCTCAGGTGATCCACCCACCTCAGCCTCCCAAAGTGCTGGGATTACAGGCGTGAGCCACCATGCCCGGCTCAAAAATAAATATTTATAAATCCATTCGTTCAACTGTCAACCTAAATAACAAACAGGAAGAGGCTGTCTAAAAGGAAAAGATTGCCAGGCACAGTGGCTCATGCCTGCAATGCCAGCACTTTGGGAGGCTAAGGCAGGTGAATTGCTTGAGCCCAGGAGTTTGAAACCAGCCTAGAAAACATGGCAAAACCCGTCTCTACAAAAAATACAACAACAACAGAAACTAGCTGGCCATAGTGGTGTGCACCTCTAGTCCCAGCTCTGTGGGAGGCTGAGCTGGGAAGATGACTTGAGCCCAAGAGGCTGAGGCAGCAGTAAGCCATGATGGCACCACTGCTCTCCAGTCTCAATGACAGACCTCAACATTTTTTTTTTTTTTTGAGATCTTGTCTGAAAAACAAAACCAAAAAAAACCCCGCAAACCACCAAAACAATAAACAAATAAATAAAAAAAAGTAAAAGACATTAATTATTCCCAACTGACACAATTAATATTTGGTAAGTGCCTGTAGACTCAGGCCCTGTGCTCTAATTTGGGCACAAAATGATGAACAAAACAGATATTGCCTCTGCCACCACAGAGCTTACAGTTTAATAGGGAGATGCTGATAGCAAAAAAAAAAAAAAAAAAAAAAAAAAAAATCCATGTCAGTATATGTGCACATTGTGATCAGTGCTGTAAAGAAAGAGAATAACGGGTGCTGTGGTGGACTGCCTCCAACATCCCCCATGGTCCCTGCCCTTATTTCATACCTTCCTCTTGTGTGGGGGTAGGACTCATGGACTTGCTGTTGACAAACACTAAAGCAGAAGTGATGGAGTGTGGCCTCTGAGATTGGGTTATGAAAAGACTGTAGCTGGCTGGGCACAGTGGCTCCCACACTGTGTAATCCCAGCACTTTAGGAGGCCAAGGCGGGAGGATTGCTTGAGTCCAGGAATTCAAGACTGACTTGGACAACATAGGAAGATCCTGACTCTACAAAAAATAAAAAGATTAGCCGGGTGTGGTGGCATGCACCTGCAGTTCCAGCTACTCGGGGGACTGAGGTGGGAGGATAGCTTGAGCCTGGAAGTTTGAGGCTGCAGTGAGCCATGATTGTGCCACCACACTCCAACCTGGGTGACAGAGACAGAACCTATCTCAAAAGAAATGACTGTGGCTTCCAGTTTGGGTGGTTTTGCTCTTGGATCACTTGTGCCAGGGGAAGTAAGCTGCCATGTTGTGAGTCGAGTTATGGAGAAGCCCATGTAGCATGGCAAAGAACCGAGAGGCCCTCAGTCCAACAGCCTGTGAAACACCGCAGCCTGCGAACAACCATGTGAGTGAACAGATCCGTTAGCTCCAGCCAAGCCTCAACATGACTGCAACTCGTGAGAAACCTTGAGCCACTGAAACCCAGCTACGCTGTGCCTGGATTCCTGGCCCATGGAAACTGAGATTATAAATGTTTATTGTTATAAATTAGTAAATTTGTAAGTCCCTGGGTTTCCCTCTGTAGATCAATTTGGGTAGTACTACCATCTTAACCAATTTAAGGCTCCTGATCCACAGATATGGGATGTTTTTCTGTTTATTTATATATTGTCTTTGTTTGCTTCATGTTGCTATAACAGAATGCTTGAGAAAGAATAATTTATAAAGGAAAGAGGTTTATTTAGCTCACAGTTCTGCAGGCTGGGAAGTTTGAGAAGCATAGCACTGGCATCTGCTTGGCTTCTGGTGAGGGCTTTCCTGCTGCATGAAAACATGGCAGAAGGTCAAAGAGGAAGCGAGCACGCGTGAAGCAGCAAAACTTGAGGGCTGTCCTGGCTTTATAACAACCCACTCTCACATTCTCATGAGATGTTTCTTATGAGTGTGGATGCAAAAGTCCTCAACAAAATTCTAGCAAGCCAGATATTTGCAAAAGTCCTCAACAAAATACAAACTGACATTTTCATAAATGCCCGTGAGAACAAATCCAGTCTCACAAGAGCTAGAATCACTCACTCCCACAAGAACGGCACCGAGGGGCCTGTGAGAGTGGACCCCCCATGATCCAAACACCTCCCATTAGACTCCACTTCTTAAAGGTTCTGACATCATTACATTGGCAATGAAATTTCTTTTTTTTTTTTTTTTTTGAGACAGAGTCTTGCTCTGTCTCCCAGGCTGGAGTGCAGTGGTCAGATCTCAGCTCTGCAAGCTCC
>NW_016826364.1:0-5693 GCF_001698545.2 Rhinopithecus bieti
AAAAAAGAAATTCAATTAATCTGTAAAGATGCAAATAGACCGGAAATGAAGGAATGAAAAAAGGTATTCCATGCAAATTGGAAGCAAAAAAGAGCAAAAATAGATATACTTATAACAGATAAAATATATTTCAAGAAAAATAAACTAAAAAGAGGCAAACAATATCATTTTATAATGACAAAGGAATCAACGTAGAAGGAAGATGAAAAAACTGTAAACATATATGCATGCAACACTGGAGAACCCAAATATATAAAGCAAATATTATTAGAGCTAAAGGCAGAGATACACTCTAATCCTATAATGAGTAGGGACTTCAACATCCTAATTTTATCATTGGACAGATCATCTAGATAGAAAATCAGAAAATAATAACAGCTGTTGTATATGTTCTATTAATGTCTATTAGACTCATTTGTTCTATAATACCAGTTAAGTTTGATATTTATTTTCTGATTTTCTGTCTAGATGATCTTTACTTCACCACATGGAACAATCTCCACGATAGACCATATGTCAGCATAGAAAATAAGTTTAAAAATTTTCAAAAAATTAAAATAATATCAAGTATCATTTCTGACTGCAATGGAATAAAACTAAAAATCAATAATAAGAGAAACTTTGGAAACTATAAACACATGGATATTAAACAATATAGTCCTGAACAATCATTGGGTCAATGAAAAAATTAAGAAGAAAATTTTAAAAATTTATTGAAATATAATATGCTAAAACCTATGGGATACAGAAAATTCAATATTAAGAGGGACGTTTATCGCAATAAACATCTACATCAAAAAAGTACAAGAAAAATCAAATAAAAAAATAACGATACTTCTTAAAGAATTATAAAATGAGAGAAAAGAAAACCCAAAATTAGCAGAAGAAAATCAGTTATAAAGATCAAAGTAAAATAAGTAAAATGAGACTAAAAAATACCATAAAATGAAACTAAAATTGTTTTTTTGAAAAAATAAACAAAATTGACAAACTTTCAGCCAGACTAAGAAAGAAGGGAAAAGACTCAAACAAATAAAATTTAGAGACAAAACAGGAGACATTACAACTGATATTATAGAAATTCAAAGGATCATTACAGAATATTATGAGCAACTATATACCAATAAATTGGAACACCTAGAAGAAATGAATAACTTCCTAGAAACATACAACCTATGAAGAATGCACTATTAAGAAATCCCAAACCTAAATAGAGCAGTAACAAGTAACAATATGACAGAAAGGGAGAAAACTTTTGCAATCTATCTATCTGATAAAGGTCTAATATCCAGAGTCTACAAGGAACTTAAACAAATTTGCAAGAAAAAAAACAACTATTTTAAAAGTTGGTAAAACGTTTATGTTTTAGACCTTCTTTACTTTGTGATTCAAAGTTTATCTTGTGTATGTCCAGCCCAAGTCCTAGAATTAGCCATTTCTCTAAGGGTATCTGATATATTTTATTGGACAATAGTATCATAAACCAAGATTGGGTGTTAGGTGAGCTCATTGCCATTGAGTTTTTATTTATTTCAGTTCGTTGAACTGGCAGAGGACAGAGATATATGTGTGTATACTAAGTCCTGTATAATCACATTTCTATGAGTGTTTCTATATGTAACCATCTTTATCTACATTAAGCAAAACATGACTTCATACTGATGTCTTCAACTCTAGTCCATTACCATATAGACCAGTCTAGTCCCCTGCTTATCTCTAAACTACTAGTCCAACAGTTAGAAACCTAGCTCTTACCATCTGTCATCCATTTACTTAATTATTCAGTTCCTGCTAACGTATTTAGCAGTATCAGAGTTGTTCACGCATATTCCCAAATGAACAAATTTTATTGACTAGAATACATTGCTTACGTGCAATTCCTTTTGCATTTTGTGTTACAGACCCCATTCATTTTCCAAGTTAATTAGGCCACTACCTTTGCCACCACCTTTTCCATGGAGACTGCTTCATGCATTTGTTATTCATTTATAATTTCTTTGTCACATTCTGTACTTTGTCCTAGAATCCTTTAACTTCTTATATGATATATCTTAATTTGCATGTATTAAGGTTCTACTCTTTGTTGTGAAGTTAAGTGGATTTTGTAAAATGTGTCATGACATGGATCCATCATTACAGTATTATAGAGAAGAGTCTCACTGTCTAAAAAGCCAGTGTTCTCCTCTGTTGATCTCTCCCTCCCTCCCCCAAGAAACCCTGGCCTTCACGGGAGCAAATGCTGACACTATGTCTACTGCATTTGCTAGGAATGATAAAGCTTCTTTTCCTCTGAGCCAGGGATCTTGAGTCCTCTGCCAGCCCCTATGAATGAGTAGCAGGAGAATTTGTAAACTAACAACTATTATAAAATTTAAAATCCCTTCTCCATCTTGACAACAAAATATAAATATTAAATTAAAATGTATAATAGAAATAAATACAAAACATTTAACAAATTTTCTAAGCATATAGAGAAGTGTATCTTCACGACCTTGAAAAATGTCTTAAACAAAATATGCACACAAAATTCACCATAAAATAAAAAAAAGATAACTTCAATTCAATTAAGTCTGGAAATTTAACTTCATCAGAAAAATGCAGAATGGGCCTAAGGAAAATTTAATACTTAGTATTGCCAGAAATAGGTGAGAAAAGCAGAAAATAATTTTTTACTTTATGTCATAGACTTTGAAAGGAGACAGAAGTGACTTTATTTCCAGGCAGAAGCAAATGTAAAATTTCTTTGGGAAGAACTAACACCAAATTAGGTGCTGAGATTTCTACAGTTTAGCCTCAAACAATTATGGAATCACAATCTTTTTATTTGGAGTCACTTTAGTGTAATGTGAAGTCATAGTTTTCTTATGCCTTTAAATATGTCCATTTCTATTTCTTACGAACAAAGCCATTTTTTTTTTTTTTATTATACTTTAAGTTCTAGGGTACATGTGCATAACGTGCAGGTTTGTTACATATGTATACTTGTGCCATGTTGGTGTGCTGCACCCATCAACACGTCAGCACCCATCAATTCGTCATTTATATCAGGTATAACTCCCAATGCAATCCCTCCCCCCTCCCCCCTCCCCATGATAGGCCCCGATGTCATAACCATGGTGCAGTCTTCAAAATGACATTAATATTCACCTAATATTATTACATATTCTGCCAACTTTTTTCATATATTCCAATGGTCCCATTAATGTCCTTTAGAGAGAGAGAGAGAGAGAAAAAAAAAAAAACTAGAATAAACTCTATATTCAGGAACCCGATATAACATATTGCCTTCAGTCTCATGTCTCTTTATTCTCTTTTAATCTGCAAAAATTCCAGTCTTTCATTGACTTTACACACCTTAATTTTGGAAAAGCACAGGGTGTTACTTTTGCAAAATGTTCCCCAATGTGGAGAAGTCTGGCGTTTCCTCATGATTATATTACAGTTATGTATTTTTTGGCAAGCATATGATAGAAGTGACGCTGTATTCCGTTTTGTAGATTATATTAAGAAGACTTTGATATTGGTTTGTCCTATTATTAGATGCTAACTTTGATTATTTGAATTAGGTAGTTTATACCAGTGTTCTTCACTGTAGAGTTACTTTCTCATCAGTGTAACTAACATTATTTGGGGAGCAATACTTTATAAGTATGTTTATGTTATTGCGCATCAAACTTTTTAATTATGCATCACTCATTTCAGCATCCATTGTTAAATATTGTCTATATTTTAGAAATGCTGATCTTTAAATTTATTGTTTATTTTACATTATTAATTGGCATTATAAAAAGTTCTTCCATAAAATATTCAAACTAACTGATGTTTTGAAAAGCTAGAACATATTTTCACTGTGGCTTTACATTTTCTTTGGCACATTTCCTTATAGTTTGACTTACATGTTTGCTAATTTAAAAATAAACAAATAAGGAAGTAATCTAAAATAATTTGTACATGATTTGGTGATATATTGTGTGCATGAATATGTGCCAAATGTTGTACAAACTCTGGTCTATTAAATGTGGCTTCTGATCAAGAGAAATGGCCCCTGAAATTCAAACTACAGAGCTGAGGCACAGTCAACAAACCCATACATTTCAATTAATTGTTCAATAAAAAGATCCCAGTTAAAGAAGCACAAACCTATTATATAATTGGTCTGTCAAATGAAATTGGCTCAAGGGATATAGGTTGATTAAGTCAATTAATTAATAAATTAGTTAATCCAACTATATGTCAGCCCCACATATCTGGGCACCATGAATCATCAAATTCGGGTTAAACAACTAATTTGTAAATAAATAAAATTATAACACAGACATCATTATCAACTCTGCCAATTTTCTTTAAGGATTACTAGTTTATTTTACTTCAGTGGGCATAGTATACCATGTACAATGATTACTGTTTGAATATCACAAAGATACGCTTGCTTTGAAACTATAGAGAGTAGTAGTCTAGTATTTAAACTTCTATCTCAGTACATGTTCATGATATTTTCTCGATTAAATATTTTACACAAGTCTGGGTAATATAGTGAGATCCCATCTCTACATAAATAAAAAAATTTAAAAATTAGCTAGGTGTGGTGGTGCATGCCTGTATTCACAGTGACTCAGAAGGCTGAGACAGGAGATGTGCCTGAGCCTGGAAGGTCAAGGCCACAATGAGCCATGATCACACCACTGCACTACAGCCTGAGCAACAGAGCAAGACCCTGTTTCAATAAATAAACAACAAAAATATTGTACAGCTGTGCCATTGTCATGAATTAGCACTTAAAAAATATATCTATGAAAAGTGAAAGATGTTAAGGAATCACATGTACCCAAGCACATGTAAAATGCAATTATCTTATCTTAGAGCCCTATCGCTTTATATTTATAGAAAATACCATGCATAAAATGTTGATGTGCAACAAAGTTTAACTAATCAATCATGTTGCATAAGAAATCACTTTGGAGAGTATAAATGCGTTTGAAATTTTTAAAAATATTTTTGCTATAAAATGCATTTTAAATTTTTTTCTCTAAACTCAGAACCTAGCCTTGAAATGCATCTTAAAATTATTTGTTTCTTTCCCTTTCTTACCATACACTCCCTTGTACCATGCATGCTTATCTAATGATATGCTTGTTTCGTATACCAGGGGATAATCTAGAAGCAAACCAGACATGGAGACCCAGCTGCAGAACTCTCCCCCACCTAGAGATTACCTCGAAGAGGATAATTTACAATCCATTTGCAGTCAAGGTGATGCCAACTGGAACACTGGGTAGACAATAATTCAAGATAGCCATCAAAAGATGTGAAGACCTACAGCCTGTGCCACTCCCACATATTTCCCATACCAAGTTTCCCTTTTTAAACCCCTTCAGTAAGCCTCCCAATTTATAACGGTGTTTTGGAGACAGAGCTTGGCCGTTTCCCAACAGCTAGCATTTAAATAGCTGCACCTCACTTGTATTGGAGCTTTTGAGGTGTGAGCAGCTAGACTTGCATTGAATTATAATTGAACATTTTGGAAATTAGATGATTCTGAAGCAACTTATACAATTAAGCTTTATAGAATGAACACTATAAAAATGCAAAGAATGACTTATTCATGAATGAATTATGAAGTGTTCTTATTTCTTGCACACCAACATGGCACAAATATACATATGTAACAAACCTGCACGTTATGCACATGTACC
>NW_016826364.1:6577-10314 GCF_001698545.2 Rhinopithecus bieti
TTTTTTTTTTTTTCAGTTTTTTAAAGGTGAGGTCTTATTACATTGCCCAAGCTGTTCTTGAACTCCTGGTCTCAAGATCCTCCTGCTTCAGTCTAGTGAGTGGCTGGGATTGCAGGTGTAAGCCAGCACACTGTCATGATGTTTTTCATAAGTTATTTAATATATAATCAACTTTAAATAAAAAATAAACCAAAATCACTTCAAGATTATAGTATAACATTTTTATGTTGATTATATATTACAAAAATTAGTTCCATGTATATGTAGCATCTGGAACCAACTATATATTTTTAACGTGCTCTTTGATTTCATTTTGATGAATAACAATAATGTTATGTCATATAAATTTTCTAACAATTCAGTTTATATTTATGTGTTAATATATTGAAAAAGCATTGCCTTCCAATAGTTATTCATGATTTCAAATATAAAAAGACAATGTTATTTATTGACAATGTGCTTACTACCAAAAGGACAAATAATTTTAATAAACAAATTATTAGAGTTGAGTAGATAATATATTTTAAAAGGTCTAAATGAATGAAGATTTTGGATGTATTTTCATTTATTATCAAATTGAATGCAATGATTAATATTATTGCCTCCAGATTGAGGAAGAAGTACAATTTCCATTTTCCAATTTACCTATCTGTGAAATGGGAATGTGACAAATGTAAAGAAGTCATGTATTGTTACTAGCATGAATTGAATAAAATCTAGCTATTAAAATTGCTCTCAGTATTATGAACATATCTAAGTTCTAAAACCCTTCCCATTTAGTCTTTCAAAAGTCTGTATCTCTGCTAATATGACAGGATAGTTAGTATAGATGATACAGGGGCCCTATTGAAAGAAAGTAGATGACAGAGAGCTTTGGATGGTAACTTAGAAGGAATAAATTCCAAACCTGACTCTGGCTCTAAATTTAGTTGCTATTTGAGCAAGTTAAGTAACTTCTGCCTCAAGATCTTCATCTGTGAATGATGTGGTAGAAATGAAAGTTAGAAAAATGATATCAAAATATAGGGCTTCAAAATTTCTAATTCCCTGAGCCCTTTTCACTTGAAGGGGAGAATATAGCTCATTAAATGTGTTTTGATGTCTACCCTTGAAATAAGGCAGAGATCAAAGAGAGGCCTTCCTAGACAGTATTTATCAAAGTAGAGCTCTGACTTCTCTTAAGGAATTGTTCTCAATAAGATATACTTTCAGCCAGAAAAAGAACAGTCCCATTTGTCTTTTTCTTTAACTTCTTCATGGTCACTGGTTTGTAACACTTCACCCTCTGGAGAAATAACTGCCTGCTTCTGTCAGTCTCATTAATATTCTCTTCAGTGAATTCCTGGCTGATGCCCAGCTAGGGTGCTTTCCTTCAAATGGGGCTTGGCAATAATGTTAGAGATAACTGATTAGACCAGGGCTACATTTTTATACATCTGGTTTCACAGCAAAGTCAAACAGCTAGCTTGTAGGCCAGGTGCTAGTAACTAATTCCTGCATTGGAGAATGTAAAACTAGACACATAAGGTCATTGTCTCTTTCTCATATTGTTGATTCAAATCTTATACAGTCATTGTGTTCTTCTTGTAAAATTTATTTTTTAAATATTTTTTACGTATTTTATAATTATTCTATTTAAATTTAAAAAACAGTAACTTTTTTCAAAAACTTTTTACCAATTTGATTTTCTAAAAATGCTAGAGCTTTATAGTCACAATTTATAGCAAATTTAAAGATAAACAAATAAAGAAAATAAACTGAGGAAAACCCATCATACAAAAACACTCAGATGAATTCTTTAGTTCTAATTTTGTCATGAATTACCAATACAGAATCATCTTTCTGTGCTTTTGGATGATACATGATTAATAGCATAAAATGGAAATTGCAGAATTGCAGTATATAGTAATTACATACATCTAGGAAATAGTGGTAGACATTATATATGTACATTCAAGATTTTTTTAAATTGAAAATCTTTATTTGGAAAAATGGTACATGAAATTATACTGGATAAGCCATCAACATAATTTGTTCATTTACATTTAGCTAATTTACATAAGCATTTTTAGATATTAAAAGCTAGATATTATATAAAAGGTGCATTTGCTTAATGACTCTCAAAAGAATACCTTCTATTCATTTTAACAGAAAGGCCACACTACAGCTTGTTCATTGAAGTTTTTTAACCAATTTAAATTTCTGGGAGAGATATGAACACTTAATTGAACAATGGTGGTATCATTTGCAACCATCCTTTTAAAAGCAAACACAGTAAAAGCAACAATTTATACCAAATAGCTAGAAAAAAATATTTTAAATTTATCTTTATACTTCACAATTAACATACATATGTGAGAAACTTGTTCTTGTGACCTCCTCAACTAAATAAAGTCTGACATTTTAGTAGAATAAGAACATGTTTTAATAGAATAAGAAATTGTTTGAAGTATTTCACTAGCCATCAAAGGCATGTATGTAGCTGTGTCTGCTTTATAAACTGAAGCAGCAGTTATACTTGCCAGAAAGCCTATTATTTAGCTGATTCATGGATGTATATTATATTTTAAAGGTCAGAGTTACCCATTAAACTTATTAACACAAAACTAAATGTATTTAATCAAAACTTCTTTCATACTTTTGTGTCATGAATGTTAAGGCAAGAGAAAGATTTTAATATTTGTAAAACATAATAATGATTACTAAACTGAATAGAAGGGCATTTATCAAAATTGGAAGAAGAAAGACACTGTTTTAATTTTAGAGAATAATTGAGAGAAATTGCTTTTCCATGTTAGAGGAATATTGTTTAATTTTCCATTTCTTTGTTTCAGAGGAAATTGATTAGCTCTTCCTTGTTCAGGAGACACATTTTCCTTTCTTACACATTTACCACCTTCTTTTAGAGACTATTGAAAAGGATCTCAAGATTGTAATGGAAGATAAGATTCTTATTCATGGCAGTGGTAGGGAGAAAAGTAATATACTCTTTTCTCACTTATGGCAAATTTCATGACAGAGACCCCAATAACAAAGGACTGATTGACACATTAAAAGCATATAAATTCATTTAAAATAAGTTTCACGGGAGACT
Source organism: Rhinopithecus bieti (assembly GCF_001698545.2). Classification (NCBI taxonomy): domain Eukaryota; kingdom Metazoa; phylum Chordata; class Mammalia; order Primates; family Cercopithecidae; genus Rhinopithecus; species Rhinopithecus bieti. The sequence continues at coordinate 9,672 of NW_016826364.1, forward strand.
TCAGAAATGAAGAAACAGGGAAGACTGTATTAGTATGCTTATGTTTGATGAAAAGTGGACAGTTTCACGGAAGGATGCGTGGACAAAAGTGCATATGGACTAATTGCAATAAAGTGGGGAGAACTCAGGAAGGGTTGTGGGTTGTTCAGATTCTTCTTTGCTTCTCTATGTCTTAGTTCCTTTCCTCACAATGTAGAAAGGACCCCTGTCACATGAGAGTCTTCATGAGTGATGGAGAAGACAGAGAGTGACTTTACTATGTTTTATAGCCTTCTTCAGGGGAGATGGCTAAAAGAAAGTGAGAGTGGTCTTCCTGTTTCTGCTGTTTTCTCCATTCCAACTTGCCATATTTTGGGGCAGCATTTATTGCACACTATCAGCAACCTGTTTCTGGTCCTCAGCCATTTCTAATCCTTCCAGACTGAAGATTTTTTAAAATCCTTTCTTTAAGCCCTCAATACTCCATTCATTTTATTCCCATAAAATGTATCCTTTGACTCTTTCTTCCTGACCTCCTACTACTAATCTTGCTTAATCTTTCGGAGACTAAAAAAGAAAAGCTAGATTGTCAAGCACATATCTAGGCTGTCCTTAGATGACGGCTGCCTTAAGTCAATATTTATGCTCTAATGAACAGAGACAG
>NW_016826365.1:0-10287 GCF_001698545.2 Rhinopithecus bieti
AAATTATTTTTCCTTTTGTTCTTGTTTCTGGCTCTGATTTAATAGACACATGATTAAACACATAGGAATTCATGTATTTATGTAACTATGTCTAGTCATTTATCATATATGTATGATACCATAAACACAAATGTATGACAGAGATATGCATATATGAATACATATATCTACACACACATAGATATACATCAAGATATGTACGTGTATTGCCATTTTATTCTTTTTCCTGTAAACACAATCAGATTAATAGGTAAATGGAATATAATAAAAACAAACCAATTAACACATTATGTTACAAATTTGAAAACAAGTAAGTTAACACAAAAGCACAATTATGTAGGTATAAAAGGTATACTTCTTTAGTATATCTGTAATGCCTGGCACAGTGCTGAGTATATAGTAAATAGCTCCTAACACAAAACAACATTGGCTATGCTTAACAACTTCTAACACTTGAATGTAAATCTTGGCGTATTTGATTTTAAATTCTAAAGCTCTACAACTCTTTCTCAATGGGCTAATTCATTTTTCACCTTGGAATTTCAAAACAAACAAACAAACAAACCAAAAAGCCTGTCCTGTCTGGTCAAATAACTCATCAAGGGAAAGCTTAGAAGAGATTTAGTGGAGATACATATTCAGTAGCAGCGGTGAGTCTATCAACCCAGAGGAGCAGCACTAGCAGAAACTTGGCTGGTCAAACCATCCCCTGCTTCACATCTACCTCAGCAGGTTTGTGTCTACTACATCACCAGAGAGTACTTACGGGCCTCCCACCCCTTCACCAGCAGCAGAAGGTGGCCCATGACAAGTGTCTCTCAATTTTACACCCAATGGCAGAGAACTATCCAAACTCAACATCTCCCATCCCTCAACTCAGTGGCAGGTTAACTGGTTCAGGAGACTCCCAACCTTCCACCAATTGCATTTCTGTAATTGCTATAAATGTAAATGGTCTAAATACACCAATTAAAGAAAAGTATCAGCAAAGTGAAAAAAAAAAAAAAAAAAAAAAAACTATGACTCAGTCGAGGGCTATTTACAAGAAAATCACTCCAAACACAGTAATATTTACAAATAAAAGGATAGAAGAAAAGCATTATGCTGACATTAATGTAAAAGCAGAAGTGGCTATTTTATTATTAGGTAAAGTAGATCTCAGATATAAATATAAATAAGAACAAAGAAGGTGATTACATACAAGAGTTGAAGTTTGGGAGCCTCTGCCTAGATTTCAGAGGATGTACAGAAATGCCTGAATGCCAGGCAGAAGTCAGCTGCTGCGATGGAGCCCTTGTGAAGAACCTCTGCTAGGGCAATGTGAAGGGAAAATGTGAGGTTTTAGCCTCCACACAGTCTCCACTGGGGCACTGCCTAGTGGAGCTGTGAGAATTGGGCCACCATCCTCCAGAACCCAGAATGGTAGATCCACCAGCAGCTTGCACCATGCACTTGGAGAAGCCACAGGCACTCAACACTGGTCCAGCAAAGTGCCACGGGGACTGCATCCTTCAGTGCCACAGGGGCAGAGCTGCCCAAAGCATTGGAAGCCCACCCCTTGCATCACCACGCATTGGATGCAAAACATGGAGTCAAAGGAGATCATATCGGAGCTTTAAGATTTAATAACTGCCCTGCTGGGTTTTGAACTTGTATGGGGCCTGTAGCCTCTGTTTTGGCCAGTTTGTCCCATTTGGAACAGGAAAAGTTACCCAATGCCTGTACATCCTGTACATCCATTGTATCTTGGAAGTAACTAACTTGCTTTATTTTATTTTTTTTGGTACAGTCTCACTCTGTCGCCCAGACTGGAGTGAAGTAGTTTAATCTTGGCTCACTGCAGCCTTTTCCTCCTGGGTTCAAGCAATTCTCCTGCCTCAGCCTCCCTAGTAGCTGGGATTACGGGTGTGCACCATGACATTTGGCAAATTTTTGTATTTTTAGTAAAGACAAGGTTTCACCATGTTGGCCAGGCTGGTCTTGAACTCCTGATCTCCAGTAATCCATCCATCTTGGCCTCCAAAGATGTGGGATTATAGGTGTGAGACACTGTCTGGTCCTAACTTGCTTTTAATTTTACAGGCTCATAGGCAGAAGGGACTTGCCTTGTCTCAGATGAGACTTTAAACTTGGACTTTTGGGTTAATGCTGGGATGAGTTTAGACTCCAGGAAACTGTTGGGAAGGCATGACTGTGTTTGAAATGTGAGAAGAACATGAGACTTGTGATAGGTCAGGGACAGAATGATATGTTTTGTCTATGTTTCCCCACCCAAATCACATCAGAATTGTAATCCTCACATGTCAAGGGAGAGACCTGCTGGGAAGTGATTGGATCATGGGACTGGTTTTCCCATCCTGTTCTCATGATAGTGAGTTCTTAGGAGATCTCATGGTTTAAAAGTGTTTGACAGTCCCTCCCCCCACTGCCAGGTAAGACATGCCTTGCTTCCCTTTCATCTTCGGCCATGATTGTAAGTTTCCTGAGGCCTCCCAAGCCATTTGGAATTGCGAATCTATTAAAATTGTTTTCTTTATAAATTACTGTCTCAGGTAGTTCTTTATAGCAGTGTAAAAATGAACTAACACACCACTCCCTAAATCAGTTCAGTACTGAGTAGAGTTAAGGCCTTCCCTTATGTCTTGGATTTTCAGGTTCCCAAGTGGGGGTGTGTATCCTCTAGGCAGTCTCTCCCTCTGTCATATTCCTAATTTTCACCTGGCTCACAATGTAGGTTGCAATCTGCCACTTCTTTGAAAGATTCTGTGAATTCTTTCAGTTTTCCTGTTAATTTCCTGCATTGCCTTTTAAAAAAAGTTCACACGATGTGTGTCTAAATACTATTTTGTCTTTCCAAGAGGGAGAGGCACGCTAACTCTGCCTCTGATTCCCGACCTTAGAAAAATGAAATTTAAGGGAAGAATTTATAAAGTTTTAGTATTAACTAGTTTTTATTTTTTATTTTTTTATTTTTTGTGACAGAGTCTCGCTCAAGCTTGGCTCACTGCAACCTCTGCCTCCTGGGTTCAAGCGATTCTCCTGTCTCAGCCTCCTGAGTATCTGAGACTACAGGCAATCACCACCATGCCCGGCTAATTTTGTGTATTTTTATTAGAGACAGGGTTTCACCATGTTAGCTATGATGGTCTCGATCTCCTGACCTCGTATCTGCCCGCCTTGGCTCCCCAAAGTGCTGAGATTACAGGTGCGAGCCACTGTGCCCAGCTAATAAACTGATATGTTCCCAATATTATACTTGAAAATTGTTTTTTTCCCAGCACAGAGTTTCGCTCTTGTTGCCCAGCCTGGAGTGCAATGGCATAATTTCAGCTCACTGCAACCTCCGCCTCCCAGGCTCAGGAGATTCTCCCATCTCAGCCTCCTGAGTAGCTGGGATGACAGGGGTGCACCACCATGCCTAGCTAATTTTTGCATTTTTAGTAGAGATGGGGTTTCACCATATTTGTCAGGCTGGTCTCGAACCCCTGACCTTAGACAATTCCCCCACCCCAGCCTCCCAAAGTCCTGGGATTACAGGCGTGAGGCACCATGCCTGGTCTGCTATTTATTAAATGTTTAGTAGAAATAACTAGTAATACTATATCATGGTTTGACTGTATCCCACCCAAATCTCATCTTGTATTGTAGTTCCCATAATCCCCACATATCATGAGAGGTACCTGGTGGGAGGTAATTGAATCATGGGAGCAGTTTCCCACATGTTGTTCTGTGATAGTAAGTTCTTAGGAGATCTGATGGTTCCATAAGGGGCTTCCCCCTTTGCTCAACTCTCATTCTCTCTCCTGTCGCCCTGTGAAGAGGTGCCTTTCACCATATTGTAAGTTTCCTTAGGCCTCCCCAGTCATGCATAACTGTAAGTCAATTAAACCTCTTTCCTTTATAAATTATCCAGTCTTGGGTATTTCTTTATAGCAGTGTGAGAAGGAACTAATATATGCCATCTGAGAGTGGATTTTGTTGGAAAATTTTTTTAACATTATTAATAATTTAATCTCCATACTTTTATAAATTTATTCTGATTTATTCCCTTTTCAATTAGTTTTGATAGTTTTGGCTTCTCTAGAAATGTGTGCATTTCAAATATGGTACCTAATAAATTTGAATACAGTTGTTCATAATGTTTTGTTATAATTCTTTATTTCTGTAAGGTTGGTAGAAATATCCCCACTGTAATGCCTAACTTTAGCAATTTGAAATTTCTCTCATTTTTGCCTAGTGAATTTAACCAAAGGTGTGTCAATATACTCGATCTTTTCAAAGAAAACAGCAACTTTGAATTATGTGGATTTTTCCCTACTTGGAGAATTTAATCCATTGACATTTAACATAACCACTGACAAGATGGGCCTTATCTCTGCCATTTACTATTTGTTTTTTATATGTCTTATATTTTTTACTCCTTAATCCCTTCTTAAATACCGTATTTTGTATTAAAGAGGTATTTTCTGGTGTGTCATTTTAATTTCCTTGTCATTTCTTCAATTACATATTTTTAATTATTTTCTTAGTGGTTTCCCTGGGAATCATAATAATCATATATAATTTCACATCGACATAGTTTGGATTAATACCAATTTAGTTTCAATGACATGTAAAGCCTTTGTTTACAGCTTTGTCAACAACTATTCATGCTTTTATGNCTTCTTAAATACCGTATTTTGTATTAAAGAGGTATTTTCTGGTGTGTCATTTTAATTTCCTTGTCATTTCTTCAATTACATATTTTTAATTATTTTCTTAGTGGTTTCCCTGGGAATCATAATAATCATATATAATTTCACATCGACATAGTTTGGATTAATACCAATTTAGTTTCAATGACATGTAAAGCCTTTGTTTACAGCTTTGTCAACAACTATTCATGCTTTTTATGAAACAAGAAGCATCTTTATACATTGGGTATTTTATCAACCAAGATACTTAAGAATGTTTCATATGGTTGTCCTTTAAAATAGAAGAAAATGAAGTATAAACAAAAACTACATTTGTATTATCTATTTTTCCTAACTTTTATATTTACATTTACTGTATTTTTTCAAAAAAATATTTTATGAAGATTTGAACAACTGTCTTATTTCAGCCTGAAGGACTTTATCATTTCTCATAGGTCCTGTTATCTACTGACAAACGCCCTAACATCATGCTTATACAGAGTGTCTTAATTACTCCTTCATGGTTTCTGATGAGAAATAAGCAATTTATTTTATTGAAGATACCTTGTACATAATGATTCAATTCTCTCTTCTTGTTTTTAAAATTCTTTCTTTGTTTTTGATAGTTGGCAGTGGGATTGAGTTGTGTCTAAATGTGTATCTGTTTTGGTTTATCCTTCTAGGAGTTTCTTATCTTCTTAAATGTGCAAGTGAAGGTTTTCAAAAAATGAATATTTTCAGCCATTACCTTTAAATATTTTTTGTTTTATTTCTTCTTGTTTCCCATTATGCATGTGTTGGTACACTTAAGTTGTCCAACAGGATCCTTAGGCTCTGTTCATTTTTCTTCATTTTTTTTTTTTTCTGTACTACAGAGTGTATAATCCGAACTGCTGTATTGAAATACACTGAATATTTATTTTGCCTGTTTAAATCTGCTGTCTATTCTAGTGAACTTTTCAGTTCAGTTGTATTTTCTACTCCAGAATTTGTATCTGGCTTTTAAAATAATTTATATACTAAATTAATATTTTTCTCAATTTTGTGATGGATTGGTCTTACATTTTCTCTTAATTCTGTAATTGTGATTGCTTTTGGCTCTTTGAACATATTTATAATAGATTGTTTACATTTTTTCCTCAGTATGCTTGACATCTAGTCTTCTCCAGGCACAGTTTCTATTGACTGATTTTTATCTTGTATGTGATCACATTCTTATTTCTTTGTATACCTTGTAATACCTTGAATACTAGTCATTTTGGATATTATAATAAGACTACTCAGCAAATCAGATTCTCCTTTCTTCCTAGAGTTTGCTTTTGCTTTCATTTGTTGTTGTAGTTGTTACTAAAGTTACTTTTCTGAACTGAATCAATAAAGTCTGTAATCTTATTTAGCCATTGAAGTGTTTGGTTAGTTAACATTTTAGTCGGCAAATGACTGGAGAGAGATTTTCTTAAACGACTGAAAGCAAAAACACCCTAACTTTGTGGAGAGGTTTTGTATGCAAGTTTGGTCATTTCTTTACCATTCAACAGGGAAGTTTACAACTCTGCCTTAGCTGTAACTTCCTGCGTGTGCAGAGCTTCAACATCAGCCAGAAATTAAAGTTTAGAGACATGTCAATTCTGTGCTCAGCAAGTGCCCAGTCATGGACATGCGCTTTTGCTTCTAGATTCCCAGGAACTTTTAAAATCCCTTATGCACATTTCATTTCTAAGCATTTTCTTCCATGTTTTTTGGGTAGTTTCTTGTTTCTCCCAACTGTTACACATTGCCTCAGGCATCAGTGATCAAAATATTGGCCTCTAAATGTTTTCATACACACCCCCACATAATGATTTAGCAGTGTATGAGTTTTGAGTGAGACCAAATAAGACAAGTATTTTCAGGTGTTCTTTCAGGGAGCTACCAGACAGATGAAATAATGATCTTTTTTTGAGAATGAGATTTGTTTTTCTCCCTCCAGTATTAAGAATATGTGCTATTATTTTCAATGCTACTGCTGAGCTTGAGAGTGTAGGAAAGGGCTAGAGCAAGTTAAAATTCTCCAAAGCTCACTGTTCTTACTGAGAGCCATTTTTCTGAAAAACAGGTACTTGCAAGTTTTGTGTGGCTGAAAGCTTTTGGGTAACTTTTCAAAAGTTGATTCTTACATTGCCTAATCTGTTTTCTCTATTGCTTTGAAGGACAAGTAGAATTTCAGATTTCCTTACTCTGCTATTTTCTCTGACATCTCCATATAACATTCTTAAAATACAATGCCATAGAAATGGAAAACCAATCAGAAGTTGCCCGGTTTTAAGGTAAGTCGGGAAGAAGGATATTGTGTTGTTATGAAAGGTCAACATCAGGAATTCTTGGGGTCATGAAACTATTCTGCATTGTATGTGCAGATGTATCTGTTTTATTTTGCACAACTGTGTGTGAAAATACAATTATTGTAATATTTCAAAAGTTTAAGTGAAAAGAAACTAATAAAAGGGATTGAGTTATAGACACAATAGAACAAAAAAGACAATTTTCTGTGGAAATCAGATTCCATCTCTTTTGAGAATGGTTAAATAAGTGCATTGTTTGTATCTATGTGCCCAATACTTAGACAACTAAATATCAACATTATTACATCCAGTGGAAGTTCTTTGTAAATGTCACAAATGGGAAACTTACAGTATATTTATAATCTTCCTTAATGCATATTTATTCATTCACTGAAATGAATAACAAAATAATAACAAAACTTTTAATATAGAAATATGTAGGACGAAATGCAAGAAGGAAAAGAAAAAGAATAGCTGATACCAGTTTAATGATATAAATATAGTATCTTAAATTGGTCAACACAAAGAGCAAGTACTGAAATAATTTAGTGGTTTGCTTTGGTAATGTATTTTAAGTTCCTTAAAATATTGCTCATTTATTATTGACAACTTCCAATCCAAATTAGGTTTGTAGTATTAGGATTTGTTTTTATGTCTCAAGTGAAGAGTCCGACATACTCTGCGGACAATGTTCTTAGTCCTGTGGTTTCTACATATAGTTTTACTATTATTTTATTGGATAATTTCTACTAGTCATTACCATTGCAAGAATTTGCATTCTTGCAAATTTCTCTGGAAACGATGCTTTTATTAGTTTGAAAGTCCCCCATCTCTTACTGTGTGAAAATGATTCTTGCTGTGATTAAATGAGGAGCAAAAAGTCACTCACAGCAGGTCTAGTGGCATTCACTCTTCTTTCACGCAGAGTAAATGGGACTGGTGGGCTTTCTACTGAAAATCATTTCTGGGATTTCTCGAAAAGAAGGCAGACTGTGTGAACCATACGTAGATGGGTTCTTATGGCTTCTCAGACAATCAGGGAAGGAAATTATTTCACCTTGGTTGACAAAGTTGAATACGTCTAGATTATTAGCATTAGTCACGTTTACAGATATCCCAGGTTCCTCTGTGTGTACTCAAGTACAGATATTTCTTTTTGCATGTTTTTCCAGTTGTGCCTCATGCTAAACCAAAGCAACTCGAAAATTGAAAGGAAGACTACTTGTAAGAGGAGGGAGCAACTAGAAATGAATAGTGGTTTAGTATAATAAGATCATCTCATCGGGCAGAAATTTATATCGTATCTCTTTCTTTGCCTGTGTACTGCAATATATGGTTACATGTTTAGTAGCTGTATTTTAAAAATAAGAAGGAAACAGTGAAAGAGGAAAAAGTCAAAAATTGATCCACTCTTTGAGCAAAGTTTAATTTTTTTCAGAATTTTGTTAGTATTTATCATACAAACTAGTTTACATAGTTATTTACAATGAAAATGATAAAAAATTATAAGCACACAATTTATGATTTTAAATTCAGATTATGAAAAATTCCATCTTATTTGTAAATAATATCTTTTAACACCTGAGTGAGTTTACTTGCTCAGAAAGGAGTATGAGGTTTATTTCTACCTAAGGATTTGATACATTTCATTAGTACTGAAATGTTTTTATTAACTTCAGCACTTTCAAGCCTAGTTTGCCTGTCCACACTGGAAGTATAAACTCCTCTTCTCATTTGTTGTCAAATTGATGAAATAAAAATTTCAAGCATTTTTCCCTTTCTACCAATGATCTGAAATACTTACTACATGGCTCTAAGATGAATGTACATTTGCAGATGTTTGACTGGAAGTTCGGCAACTATTGCCTATGCCAATGAGTTTAAGTACACTGTCAACACATTTGACCTCCCATTCTTATAATCTTGTCACTTGAACCTGCTGTTTTGCATATTCTAGCACTCTTAATTTTGTTTCCCTATTTAGCAAGTCAAACATCTTCCCACTATAAATTTCAAAAAAGGTATCATATACTTGACATTCTAACTTTTTAGAGTTTGACTTCCTTAGCATTTAAAAAAAAAAAAAGAAAGAAAAAAAACATATAGAGCTGCTAACGCATACATTCTTTTAGAATAATCTTGATTTTTCCTAAAAAGTCACCACCTATCATTGTGAGTTTTTGTATACCCAGTCTGCCCATAAGCAACATATGCAGCCTAGTGGTAAAGTGGTAAACCTTTTTTATTGGGTGGGTGTTTCCTTTTTTTCTTTTAATTTATCATACTTAAAGTTCTGGGATACATGTGCAGAACGTACAGGTTTGTTATATATGTATACATGTACCACAGTGGTTTGCTTCACCCATCAACCCATCATCTAGGTTTTAAGCCCTGCATGCATTAGGTATTCATCCTAATGTTCTCCCTCCCTTTGCCTCCTACCCCTGACGGATCCCACTGTGTGATGCTCCCCTCCCTGTGTCCATGTGTTCTCATTGTTCAACTCCCACTTATGAGTGAGAACATGCAGTGTTTGGTTTTCTATTCCTGTGTCACTTTGCTGAGAATAATGGTTTCCAGCTTCATTCATGTCCTGGCAAAGGACAAGAACTCATTCTTTTTTTATGACTGCATAGTATTACATGGTGTATATATGCCACATTTTCTTTATCCCATCTATCATTGATGAGCATTTGGGTTGGTTCCAATCTTTGCTATTGTGAATAGTGCTGCAATAAACATACCTGTGCATGTGTCTTTATAGTAGAATGATTTCTAATCCTTTGAGTATATACTCAGTAATGGGATTGCCGGGTCAGATAGTATTTCTGGTTCCAGATCGTTGAGGAATCACCACACTGTCTTCCACAATGTTGAACTAATTTACATACAAATACATATTAACTATGCTCATTAATAGGATATTCTGTTGTTAGTGTCTATAATCCAAACTTCCTCTAAAGTCTCTGATTATATACATAATTTTATAATTTGGGTTTGTAGCATCAACATCCTGGGCTATTATTTTCTTTAAATTCTTGCTGCTTAAGTCACTTTTTTCTTATTTTCTTTTTAATTTTTCTACTTCTTTTACACCATTAGATTTTTTTTTGACAGGGTCTGACTCCTGGTGTGCAGTGACACAATCTTGGCTCACTGCACCCTCTACCTCCCAGGCTCAAGTGGTCCTCCCACCTCAGCCTCCCAAGTAGCTGGGACTACAGGCACGCACCATCACGTTCGGCCATTTTTTTTTTTTTTTTTTTTTTTTTTTTTTTTTTTTCAGAGATAGG
>NW_016826365.1:11517-22595 GCF_001698545.2 Rhinopithecus bieti
ATGGCATGATATATCAATGAACCTACTGCTTTAGACATATTAATATTCATGTTTATCCATTCAATTTTTAACTACCTTTCCAAAACTGCCACGAGCTGGTTGTTCTAAAATTGTTTCTAAATACACAAATTTGTCTTTTATAAGTACAAAATTAAAAACAAAAACCTAGAAAACTAGATTGAAACTAAATATGTGAAACATATTACTCAAAAGGTACAAATCAGAAACTAATATATTTAAGAACTGTTAGATACATTAATTAGTAATATTTCTAATAACTAGAAAAACAACAAACATATTTGGGGTTTGCTTTTTACCTTTAATGATACTGTATAACTGGTGACCTTTCTGTTATAAAATAGTTTTTTATAATCTATGTTAAGTGATAAAAATTGAAGATAAAGAGGTTTATATTGATGAATCATTATTCTGTGATAGTTTGAACTATTTACTGACTAGCATATCTTCCATCCCTTTTCTTGCCATTTTCCTCTGCCTTGTTGGCTTTGTTCTTGGCCATGTTATTTTGCTGCATATAAACACATGTTTTAAATGTAATTTTTGTGTGCTATGGCCCTCTTGCTCTGACTCTTCATCATTAAAATAGTATGTCTTAGATAATGAATGCATTCCTTCAGTGTAGATTCTGAAATGAGAAGACTTGTGGAGCCATGTTTAACCAAATCTAGCTGAGCCTAGAATATACAGGCCCCATAGAGTCTAGTGAACCCAGCATAAAACAAAGCCAAGGGAGCCCAATAGAGCTACAGTGTACTTAAGACCGTAAAGTAACATAAGAGATAAATTTGTTTTTTGAAGCCTCTGAGAATACACGGCTGTTAGTTAAACCACAAAACCTTGTGAAATCTTATCATTATACTTATCTAACACTGACTTGAGGAGCTTTGAATTAAAATAGCGACTGTTGGTATTTGTAGATTCAATTGAGTTAGAATGGTTAACTCTTTAGTGTAATCAATTGCTACATTATTGATCATCAAAATAGAAGGAAACCCATAATTCATGTGCTCATAGTTTTGTTACACCACACTTACAGAACGCCTAGAGAATTAGGCAATCAGTAAGAGCAGAATAATACATACAATAATGACAGCAGTTTGGACCTTACTGTAATCAACAAACTTGATTACACAATAAAATTTTAATTAAAAAGTAAGAAAATAAAATTCCTTTAACAAAGCTTTTATTTGATCTTACCGTAGGTTGTAGATTAGAACACTGTTATTGATGTAGACAGTACATATCATCTTAAGAGAGTTGAGATCAAGTCGACTTCACTTATAAATGAACATTTTATACTTATAGTCTGAGAGAGATGATAATCATCACTAGAATTTGAGACAGAATTTACCAAAATTGATTTGTCAAATAATCATAGTGTGTAAAATTGTTTAATAATTACCATGAGGCATTCAATTTGTGCAAGAAAGGGGCATTTTTATTTACAAAATAGAATGATTATTACAGTTTATAATAGCAAAAATTGCAATTACTTTTACACCAACCTAATACCTCTTTTCTTATGTCTTTAATAAATGCCATGTGGAATGTCCAGAGGTCATTGTAAATAAAGAGCATAAAGAGTCACAAACATAGGGGAAACAAACAATCACATGAGCAAATTACAGTGATAACAAAAAGGTCAGAATTTGGAAAGGTTACTAAAGAGAAGCCTGACTGAAGATTTGGCATCTAACTGTGCCCAGAATCACAATGCTAATCTCTATCAGTGTGTAGCATTCAGGACTTCTAAAGGGAGAGATGAATGCACTCTCAGCAAGCAATGGAAGGCCTATTGGGTTACCTGAAACCCATCGGTGTCACATAACAATAACCTTTATTTTGGTATTCATCTTTAAATCTATCTCATACTGCTTCCCATTGTTGTCTTTGCATTTATTTATTTTTTTGAGAAACCAAATCCAGCTGAGATTGTGGCCAACACTGACTGTTACAGATAATTGTGCTTAAAAGCACAACTATAGGTGGAGATATTTCCAACTCTTATTATTGATGCTGACCCACATAATGGTAAAATACTGTTTCAAAAGAATATTTAGAGCGTTATTTGCACTGAATGAATCTGCTATAATTCCATTACAAATAAGTGAAGACATTTGAACCAAATCACAAAATCACAAAAACACCAAGTAACAAACTTATCATATATTTCCAGGAATCATCTATTCATTTAATAGTAATCACGGATCGCCTGCTGGGTGCTAGTCACTATTATATGTCAAAAGGATACAGTAGTCAGGAAGCATACAAGTTCATGCTTTCATGAGATATTCTTTCATGAGTTAGAGAGACAGACAAAAGAGGTAAATGGTTATAACATATATTAAACAAATAATACAAGTGATTTGGGAAGTGAGAATAATATATGAAGATAAACAAGATTTGAACACCCAGTTTCTAGTTTGGCATGTAAGGAGCTTGGAAGTCATTACTCCACCTTAGCAACAAGTATAAAGCTAAACAAACTTCAAACCAAAAACTCTTTGTAGAGAATTACACCTGACCAGATCAGAGACCCTCAAACAGAAACCTTAAGTGAGAGCCAGTAACAGAGTAAGAAAACTGAAACTGTAACTGACAAATAGCAGGAGGCTCATTGTGGACAAGTATGAGAGTTAAAAACTCCAGGGAATCCAGTAGTAGGGGGCATGTCCACATTTTGTGAGTTTTGCTTTACCTAGTTTTTGCAGTACAGAGCTTAGAAAAGCTTCTTTGTGCCTCTGGAAGACGGCAGGAAAAAGTAAACCTCTGAAATATCTCAAAGTCTTGTATTCGTTTTAGTAAGGCCTGCCCTTAAGAGAAACTATTTTACCACATCTTACCACCACATTTCTAAAGGCTCATTTATTGTAGTTCATTTTATCCAGTATATTGTGTCAAGCTTTCAACTAAAAATTGCAAAACTAAGGAAATAAACAGAGTTTCAAGAGAAAGAGAAGGCATCAGAATCAGACACAGACATGAAAGGAGTGCTGAGATTATCAGATAAGCAATTTAAAATAACTATAATGAATACAGCAAGAGCTGTAATGGAAAAATTAGACAAAGTGGAAAAAATAGATAGGTAATATAAGCAAAGAGAAGAAAATGTGAAGAAAGAATAAAAATAAATGTTAACTCTGTGACCAAAATAAAAAGAATGCCTTTGATGAGCTCATTAGTAGACTATATACAGCTGAGGAAACAATATCTGAACTTGAACACATGTCAATAGAATATTGCACAACTAAAATATCAAAAAAATAAAAAGACTGAAAAAATAAAATGGAAAATGCAAGAGGTATGAGCCAAATAGAAATAGTAGAAGGAGAAAAAAATAGGCAGAGAAATATTTGAAGTAATAATGACTGTGTATGTCTTCAACTTAATGTCTGACATGAGACCACCGATCTAGGAAGTCCAGAGAACATCAAGCAGAATACATTTAAAACACACACATTCAAAACACAAAGCCTACATCCAGGCATATTATATTAAAACTGTAAAAAGTCAGATATAAAGAAAAAAACCTTGAAAGAAGCCAGAGGGTGAAAAACAGCTTAACTATACAAAAGCAAAGATAAGAATTACCTTTGACTTATCAGAAATCATGCAAGCAATAGAGTGCTGTGAATATTTAAAGCCTTGATTAGTGAGAGAGGGTGGGAGACAGAACCAGCCTTGAATTCTGTACCTGCAAACTTATCCTTTAAAAGTGAAAGAGCATACTTTCTGAGATAGACAAATATTGAAGACATTTATTGCCAGTACACCTAGCTTGCAAACATGTTAAAATAAGTTCTTCAGAGAGAAAAGAAATGATAGAGATCAAAGAATAGATCTACAAAAAGAAAGGAAGAGCACTAAAGACAGAATGGTTGAAGATAAAATAATTTTTTTTATTATTTATATGATAGATTACAGTTTGTTAAAACCAATAATGACTATGTAGTTGATGAATATTGTTTATGTATTATTGAAAAAATGATGATATAGGTACAGGGATAGAAGAGAGTAATTAAAATACAGATGTTTCTTGACATATAATGGGACATATGTGTCCCAATAAACCCATCATAAATTGAAAATATTGTAAGTCAAAATTGCATTTAATACACTTAATCTAGTGAACACGGTAACTTAGCCTAGCCTACTTGAAGTGTACTCAAAACACTTCCATTAGCCTAGTTTTGTAAAATCACCTAGCATAAAGCCTATTTTATTTAATAAGTTGAGTATTTCATATAATTTATTAAATACATGAAAACAA
Source organism: Rhinopithecus bieti (assembly GCF_001698545.2). NCBI lineage: Eukaryota > Metazoa > Chordata > Mammalia > Primates > Cercopithecidae > Rhinopithecus > Rhinopithecus bieti. The sequence continues at coordinate 15,809 of NW_016826365.1, forward strand.
AGCTAATATGACAACGATGTATGTGTTCTACTGAATGTATATCACAGTCACACCATCAAAAAGTCAAAAAATGGTAAGTCAAACCATTAAGTCAGAGACCATTTCTGTTATGTAACTAGAAAGTACTTACACTATTTTAAATAATGTTATTTTAAAGTAGACTTGACTAGTTGTAAATGTATGTAGCAAACTCTTGGCAACAACTAAAAAAGTAAAATAAAAGAATTATAATTGATGTGCTATGAAGCAAAGCAAATAAAATCATACACACAAACTGCTGGGTCTATGAATGAATTAAAAGCATGACGAAGACACTGTTCCTACTCTAATGGAGCTACAAATTTAGTATGATATAGAAGATATAATTAAAACAGAAAGTAATACATAACAGCTCATAAAAGATAAAAATTGAATACTCTAAGGACTGAGTGGAATAACTTACATATTCTTTTTTTTTTTTTTCCCGAGACGGAGTCCTGCTCTGTCTCCCAGGCTGGAGTGCAGTGACGCAATCTCGGCTCACTGCAACCTCCGCCTTCCGGGTTCACACCATTCTCCTGCCTCAGCCTCCCGAGTAGCTGGGACTACAGGCGCCGCCACCACGTCCGGCTAATTTTTAGTATTCTTAGTAGAGACGAGGCTTCACCAATGTTAGCCACCATGGTTTCAATCTCCTGACCTCGTGATGGGCCCGCCTCTGCCTCCCAAAGTGCTGGGAATATAGGCTTGAGCCACTGCACCCACCCTACATACTCGTTTTTAATGAAAGTATTTCTTGAGGAATTATTGTGTGCCACACATTGTTCTAGGCAATAAGGATGATCATTAAACAACATAAACAAAAATATCTGCCCTCACAGAGAGTATATTTTCATCAGCCGTGACAGACAGCATACAATAATTTTAATAAATAAATGCAGTATATAGAATGTTAGAAGTTGACAAGTGTTATGGAAATAAATAGAGAAGTTCAGGAGATTAGAAGGTCTGATGGCAGGTGTGAGGTGGGAATGAGTCCAATATTAAATCGGGTGATTGGGGAAGAGTAACCACAAAGGGAATATATTCACACTTACTTGAAATAAGTGATGGATTTAGCTATTAAATTGTGTTGGAAGAATATGCAGGGAAAAGAAAACAGCATCTGACTTAACAGGAAAATAATATCAGCGTCCCTGTTACTGTTAGAAACAAGACAGAAATGTCCTTTCTCTCTACCACTATTTGATATTATGTTGAAGGAATTAGTCAATACAATTAGATAAGGGAAGACTATCAAAATAATACAAACTGGAAAGGAAAAGTTAGTCTAGCTTAATTTGTGAATAACACGGCTATACATCTAAACAACCTAAAAGAATTCACTGAAAAGTGCTACATCAAACAAGATAATTTAATACATTCTCAGGTAATGCAATTAATGTATAAAATTAATAGCATTATGAATAAAAATCAATACCAATTTTAAGAGATAAGAGGAGATAAAGAGGAGAATATTTCATTTACATAATAAATTTAAAATTTGGCTATAGTGAGTAATTCCAGGATTGGGTAAATAAATATACAAGATGATCTTAGGGTATTTTATAGTGCAAGAAAGTAAAGTAATGCTCAAAAAGCCAAACTAAACAAGAAACCTACAATGATTTGAATGTGTCACAAGCCAACTGAAAAGAGCTTCCACTGACCAAAAACTGGAAGAGATTGAACATCTTAAGTAATATTGGATAATAATAAAAATATAAAATATTCTTGCATCTGTACTGGTATAAATATATAATTAAATAGGCTCATGAGAAAGAACAAATCTCCTATGCAGAATTTCAAATAAATTATTGAGATTACACCCCCCAAATGAGGTGAAGCATAAATCTCCACTGCTTAAGTGTGGGATGCATGTACTGGCTTTCTTTCAAAGAGTACACTATGGATAGTTAAAAAAAGAGACCTTTACAGTAAAGAAACCTGATGAACACTGCCACAGCCATATGATCAAGCTATCATTAGTGATAAGTCAGTCTTATCGACAGCATAATATGATGTAATGAAAATCGCACTTTGCCTCTATGGTTTATCTATAAAAACACATAATCCCAGTCTAATAATGAGAAAAACATCAAACACATAACAATTGAGTGATATTATAAATATACTTGAAGAGTACGCCTAAAATTTGTCAAGGTCATTTAAAAAAAAAAAAAAAAACAAGGAAAATCTAAGACCCTGTACAAGCGAAGGAAAGTTTAAAAGACACAATGACTAAATATAATGTGGTATTGTGGATGGGATACTAGAACAGAAGAATAATAGGGTGAAAATACTAATGTAATCTAAATAAGCGATGGAGATTAGCTAATAATAATGTGTTAGTATTTAATTATTAATTAGAGAAATATATAAAACTAATGTAACAGATAGGTTAAACTGGGCGTGGGGGATATGAAACTTTTGTAATACCTTCACGTTTTTTTTTTCAGTAAATCTAGAACTAATCTAAAACTTTTAAATATTGGACATATTGGGACATGAGCTTAACAAGAAATGTAAAAGCTTGTACGAGAAAGATAATAAAACACTCTGCAACATGCCAAAGTGAACATAAAAACAGGAAAAAAATAGTAATAAGGTTTTGAAAAAGAGACTTTAATTTCATAAATATTCTTTTCACCGTAGTCATTTTTATAAATTTTAGTAATTCTAACAAAGTTATCATCTAGTTCTTGTTCCCCTAGAACTAGAAACAGTTTATAATGATACCACCACCTTGGAAGAACAAACTTACCAAAATCAGGAAAAAATGAATTAAAAGAACAATTGGAGCACCATAATCTGATATTAAAAGAGCCTGTAAAGGCAATATGACTAAGAATATTTTAGATTGTTATTAATAAACAGAAGTGTGGTAAGCAGAAGGAAAGTTTAAGAACTCCCCTCCCAACTCCCACCCTTCCTAGTCTGTAATTTCTATTATTTCACACTCTATGTCTATATGTACACATAGTTTTTCTCCCACTTATAAGTGAAAATATACAGTACTTGTCTTTCTGTGTGTGACTTGTTGCACTTAAATTAATGGCTTTCAGTTTCATTCATGTTACTGCAAAAGACATGACTGCATTCTATTTTATGACTGAGTAGTATTCTGTTATGCATGAAGACCACATTTTCTTTATCCAGTGTTTCATTGATAGACACTTAGGTTGATTCCATATCTTTACTATTGTGAATAGTGCTGTGAAAAACATACAGGTGTAGGTATCTTATTCATAAATGATTTCTTTTCCTTTGAGTAGATACCTAGTTGTTGGATTGCTGGATCAAATGGTAGTTCTATTTTTAGTTCTCTAAGAATCTCCAGATTTCTTACAGATTTGGAGGCTGTGATGTCTAAGATCAAGGTGCTCGTAGGTTTTGTCTCTTGTGAGGGCTGTTCTCTGCTTCCAAGGTGATGCCTTGTTGATGCATCCTGTGAAAGGGAACTAGTGCTGTACTCCCACAGGATAGGAGTAATGGAAGGGCAAGAGGGGAGAATGCTGTGTCCTCACATGCCAGAAGAGTGAAAGAGCAAATGGGGACGCCTAAGCTATTTCCCTCCAGCCCTTTTATAAGGATTAATCCATTCATAAGTGGGGAGCCCTCATGACTTAATCACTTCCCTAAAGGCCCCTTATTTGAGTACCACCACAATAGGGATTATTTTAACCCCTGAATTCTTGAGGATATTAAGACCATAGCAGGTTATTTTTTTTTTTTTAATGGTCATAAACGTAACAGGAAATATGTAAAGATCCTACTCCTTCCCTTCCCTTCCCACAGCTCAGCTTAAAGTAAGTTCTGCTTTGGGTGGGTGTGGCTAAATGGAGTTCTCTCACTCTTCATCCTCCAATTAAGGGTTACTGTATCTCTCCATAATTAGCAATAAAGCCAGCATTTCTCATCCTCTGTGCCTCCAAACTGAAGATGTAAAATATGGCTGATGAGTGTGGCTGAAATATTTGGTACTTCTTTCCTCCATTCAGCCTCTATGAGACAGAGGCTGTATCCCAGATGCAGCAGGCTGAAAATACTAGGACCTGATTGTCCTCATTTCAGCTTGCTTAGAGGAAAGAAGTTTTATGCTGGGAGAGGTGAGTTGAAAAGGCCATAGGCCACCACTACACCTGATATATACCTAAGTGCAAAGGCAATCCATAAGAAAAAGGTGAACTAAAGCACTTCCTAAAAGAACTGATTTTATGTGAAACAGAGGACTGGGAAGTTTGAAACTAACTTTGAGGTATCCTCACAGTTATTGTAAGAGTGCCCTCAAAAATAACAGCTCCTCTTAAATAAGAGAAGCAAGATAAACAATAGCCCAACTTGTTGACCACAGAACACTGGGTAAAGATACAGTTAAGAAGAGCCCTCCTAGAGTTATAACAAACTTGAAGACTGGTATCAAGATCTGTCTTGTCCAAATTCAACTGAGAAAAAAGGATGTTGAGCAAGTTGAACCTCAGGCCACTGTTGATCAGTCAGCTGGTAATTAGTGGAGCCTAAAGGCTGCCAACTAATTGCCAACTAAAAAAGATCACTTAGCAGAGTATTAGAAAAAGAGGCACACAAAGAGAGCCCTACTAAATTCATTGTGCATTTCAGTGTGATTATACGCAGGTTCCCCATACTTTGAGAAAAATGAACATCATTAAAAGCAAACATGCCTGAATTGATCCTAATAAGGTGACTCTAAGTAAATATAACAAACTTTATAAATGTGCACTTGCTCTACTTTCTATTCGTTAATAGATATAAAATTATCAAAATAATAATAGTTACAACATATAGTCAGCTTTGTAACATATTGATATAAAAATTATAGCACAAAAAATGAAGAAATGGAATAGAGGGAAATAGGAGTGACATTTACATATCTGGCTGAAATCAAGTTAGTATAAATCTAAGGTAGATTGTAACAATTTAAGATGTATATGCTAAGCCCTAAAATGACCACTAAGAAAATAACTCAAAGCAATGGTGCATTGTTTATTAAAGAAATGAAAATCTTATAGGAAATATCTACTTAATGCAAAGAAAACAGTAAACAAATGGTAGAGAAATCAAATACACGTCTTCAGACAGCAAACTGACAGATATAAGTTCAACTTCCTGAGTAATAACAATAAATGTAAATGAAGAAAACAAATAAAACATGGCGATTGTCAAACTAGTTTTTTAAAAACAGTTTATAGTATATCTATAAAAGACATGTCTTAGATTCAAATCTAAAATAGATTGAAAGTAAAAGATGTAAAAGGTATGTCCTGCAGACAGAAACCATAGAAAGCTGTGCTGCCTAAATGAATATGACACTATAGATTTGAGAAGAAAAGTTATTAGAGATAAAGAAAAAATTTATGCTGATAAACATATCAATATATCAGGAAGTTAAAACAATTATAACATATATGCACTTAACAGCAGAGCCCCAAAATACATGAAGCAAAAGTTAACAGGAATGTGAGGGAAAAATACATGATTTAACAATTCAATACTTCAAATTCAGTAATGTGTAAAACAATTAGGCAGACTAGCAAAAAAATAGACAACTATAAACCAACTAGACTTAACACACACATAAATAGAAAACTTACCCAACGACTGAACACACATTCTTCTCAAGTGCACATAGACATTCTCCAGGATAGATAGGATGCTAAGATCATAAAATCAGCCTCATTAAATTTAAAAACTATTTTCCAACATGAAGACAGGAGTGTATATATATACATACATATGTATGTGATAGACACAAAAGATTCTAATAGCCTGCAAGGCACCAATATAAACAAAAAAAAAAAGTAAAATTTTATTTACTTAAAATGCACTCAATGGGACACTCTTTGATGTCTTAGCCCAAACTATGAATAAAATCTTATGTGTATTTATTTATGTAGAGACTAGTTTCATTGTTTATTTGCAAACAATAATGGAAAGATGTGTTCATCTTATTATTAATCTTTGTTTCTCAAAGTCAATACTCAACTATCAATAAAGAAATTCAAAATACTCTTTGAAGTGATTTGCTTATGTTCTCTATGTCACAATAAAGAAGTGTCAGAATTGCTCCTCTTGATGGTAATTTGCATGCTTTGTAGATTCTATGTAGCTAAGGTGATGGATAAATAGTGGTGAACGTTATACATGTACAAAGCCCATGGGAGAGAATCTAATGACATTGGGCAATTGTTTAATGGCCTCTTATCTTTTGGAACTACATATATTTGCCAATTACAATGGATTCTTTTCAGCTAAAGATACTTTAGCATTACAAAATAATTGTGGAACGTTTATGAACTAATAGTAATCAACATATATTTTGAATATTGGCAAGAAGGGAGCTCTCCAACTTTTGTCCTTGATAAAGACTACTAAAATATTTTTGGTCATTTCAAGGTTAAAACTCCAATATATATGTCCACATCAGACCTGTTTACTGTATTTAAGTGTTTAAATTGTACTGAATAATATTCCAATAGGTATATATGCCACATTTCTTTATCCATTTGTCCATACATGAAAATTTAGATTGATGCTATTGTGAATAGTGCTGCAGTGAATGTGGGAGTGTATCTATCTCTTCAATATACTGATTTAATTAGTTGAATGTATAAAATATTTGATATATTTATACACAAATGAATACTATTTTGCCTTAAGAATAAAGGGAATTCTATCATTTGCAACAACACGGATGAACCCAGAAGACATAATGCCAAGTGAGATTTTTTTTTTTTTTTTTTTTTTTTTT
>NW_016826365.1:22674-23429 GCF_001698545.2 Rhinopithecus bieti
TTTCAGATGGAGTCTAGCTCTGTCGCCCAGACTGGAGTACAGTGGTGCAATCTTGACTCACTGCAATCTCCACCTCCTAGGTTCAAGTGATTCTCCTGCCTCAGCCTCCCAAGTAGCTGGGATTACAGGTGTGAACCATCATGCCCAGCTAATTTTTGTATTTTTAGTAGAGACAGGGTTTCACCATGTAGGCCAGGCTGGCCTCGAACTCTGACCTCAGGTGATCCACCCACCTCAGTCTCCCAAAATGCTGGGATTACAGGCATGAACCACTGTGCCCAGACTGCCTGACCTCGTATATGTGGACTCTGTAAATGTCCAACTCATATCCTAGAATCAGAGAGTAAAATACCTATCCTGGAGAATGCCTATGTGCATTTGAGAAGAAAGTGTGTTCAGTTGTTGGGTTTGTGTTCTATATATGTGTGTGTTAAGTCTAGTTGGGTTACACTTATCTTTTTTTTTTTTTTTTTTTGCTAGTGTGGTTACCCGGGGATAAAAGATAAAAGTGGGGTATTAGGGAAACGTTACTCTACAAAATATAACTAAATAACTAACTAAATAAATAGGGGATAATGTTGGGTGTCTGTAGTCCCAGCTACTCGGGAGGCTGAGGCAGGAAGATCACTTGAGCCTAGGAGTTCGAGGTCACAGTCAGCCATAATCATGCCACTGCACACCAGACGAGGTGAAAAGTGAGACTCTCTCTTTAAAATAAATAAATCGGGGGCGGAGCAAGATGGCCGAATAGGAAA
>NW_016826366.1:0-551 GCF_001698545.2 Rhinopithecus bieti
AAAAAAGGAGAAAAAGGAAAAAAGGTGGAGGGGTTACTATGAATTAGAGAATAAAAATTGATCACATTATTTGAAGAGAAACTTCATCATATCCCACACAACCATCCATCCATCCATCATTCATCCAACCCCAATACATGTATCCTTCTACCCATCCTTCCTTCTATTCAACCTTCCATTCATCCTTCCATCCATCCTTCCATGTTTCCGTCCATCCATCCATCCATGCCTCCCTCCCTCCATCCATCCATTGTTCCATACATTCCATCTATCCATTTATTCACCAGATATTATTGAGTCAGGGGAATATAATAATTAACAAAACGCAGAAATCTCTTCTCTCATAGAGCTTACATTCCAGTGGGTAGAAGCAGGGTAAGCAAGCAAACAGCAAATATATAAAATATATAACATATGGATAAACAAATGCTATGGAGAAGAAGAAAACACAGAAGGCCAAGAGGAAATATCAGAGGAGATGGGTTAATTTTAAATAGGATGATGAAGAAGGGCCTCTCTGAGAAGACAATCAATCAGCAAGGAAATTAAAA
>NW_016826367.1:0-1011 GCF_001698545.2 Rhinopithecus bieti
TTCATGTCCTTGTAGGGACATGGATGAAGGTGGAAACCATCATTCCCAGCAAACTATTGCAAGGACAAAAAACCAAACACCATATGTTCCTACTCATAGGTGGGAACAGAACAATGAGAACACTTGGACACCGGAAGGGGAACATCACACACTGGGGCCTGTTGTGGGGTGGGAGGAGGGGAGAGGGATAGCATTAGGCGATATACCTAATGTAAATGACCAGTTAATGGGTGCAGCACACCAACATGGCACGTGTGTACATATGTAACAAACCTCCACATTGTGCACATGTACCCTAGAACTTAAAGTATAATAAAAAAGAAAAAAAATTTTTAAAAGAAAATAAATAAATAAATTTAAATTACTAAGATAAAAAAGAAAAAAGAAAAAAACAATTACCTGCTCCTCTTATTGCCACAGTCTTGCAAGGCTCTCCTTCCCGCTTTGCTGAGAATCTGGATTTTTTCCTTACAACCAGTAGGCCATGGTCTCCCTCACCCTAGGGGCACGGTAACTAGACAGTAGGATGCACCCCTCTGGGTGGGGTGACCGAAGGCCCCCATCCGAAAGGAGAGTATTGAAGCCCCAAAGTTGGGCGCCAGAACTGTTAGGAGTAATGCTCAAAATCTTAAGGAAATTGAACACTTGAACAAAGGATTCTTAGCAAAGCAATTTTACTTCTGCGCCGAGGGGTGCCTCCTTGGCCAGTCGCCATGAGAGCACACATGAACAAAAGGGCACCAGAGCCTTTATTCCTGACGCAAGTACTGCCCCATACCCTTTCTCCATTGGCCAGGGTCGGGTCGTACAATCTAAACTAATCCCGGTTGGCTAAACATCTGATTTTTTAAGATAAGGTGGGCATGTAAAAAAAAGCAGAGAATAAAGGGGAAGGAGTGTCTCTAATGAGCTCAAAAGTTAGTCCTCCTTCCAAATAAGGAATGGAATGTGAGCTGCTACTGATAACGCCTGGTACTGTGGCATGCCTGGGCATCTAACAAAGGCAAAAGG
>NW_016826368.1:0-5670 GCF_001698545.2 Rhinopithecus bieti
TCTTGTGGAGACCATTTCTGTGTCTGAGGAGATTTCTGTGACCAAATCATAGCAATTGGGAGGCATCAAACTCAGCGTTGCCCTCTTATAACAAAAAGCAAAACCCAACAAAACTCAGCTGATGCCTGACCAAGAAGAGAGTATTTAAACCAGTCCTAGTCAGAGAGGAATTTTCAATCCTAGTGGTCCAAACTTGAGTTCCCACAATCCTCACCACCATGGGCTAAAGTGTTCTGGGGCTGCAAATAAACTTGAAAAACAGTCAACACCAAGAGGATTGCAACTCCTAAGCAAGCTGAAGTGTTAAACTGGGCCCAGAGAGAGTGAACTGGTTGGGTATGAAACCTACTTAGACACCAAATGAGGCAGCTAAGGGAATGCTTACATCAACCCTCCCCTAACCCCAGGATGCACAGCTCGTGGTTCCAAAAGAGACCCCCTCCTTCTGCTTAAGGAGAGGAGAGATAAGAGTGCAGAGGACTTTGTCTTGCATCTTGAATACCAGCTCAGCCACAGCAGAATAGGGCACTGGTCAGTCATTAGGCACCCTTTCCAGGACCTTCCTCCTGAGCAACATTTCTGGACACATCCTGGGCCATAAGGGAACATTCTGCCTTGAAGGGAATGACCAAGACCTGGAAAAAGTCATCACCTGCTAACTGAAGGGCCCTTAGCCCCTGAATAACCAGCAGTGATACCCAGATACTACATCAAGGGCTGTGAGACACTGAGACTTGCTGGCTTCAGGTGAGACTCAGCACACTCCCAGCTATGGTGGCTACAGGGCAAGACTCCTTCCATATGAGAAAAGTAGAGAGAAAAGTAAATGGGACTTTGTCTCACTACCTTAGGTACCAGCTCTGTCAAAGGATAATAGAGCACCAATCCAGCCTTTGAGGGGACTTATTCCAGGACTTGGCTCTAGTACAGCATTTCTGTACCTGCCTTGGGCAAGAGGGTACCCCACTGCCCCGAAGTCAGGCAGTATTCAACACAAGCTGAGTGAACAGCCCTGGGTCTTAAGGAAATATCAGTGGTAGTCTGGTAGTACTCCCTGTGGGTCTATGGTACTGGTAGCTACTGGGTGAGGCTCCTCTGCATTTAAGAGAGGGAGGGAAGAGTGAAAAGGACTCTGTCTTGTGATTTGAGTGCCAGGGCAGTCACAGTACAATAGAATACACAATTACACTTCTAAGCTATGTGACTCTAGGGCCTGGCTCCCAGACAGCACCTCTGGATATGCCAGGGGTCTGGGGGAGCTTACCACTCTGAAAGGAAGGTCACAGGTCTGGAAGCTTTTCTACCTGCTGATTGTAGAGCCCCAGGTTCTTAAGCGAACATAGGTGGTAATCAGGGAAGGGTTACATCAGGCCTTGGGTGAGACTCAGTGCTGTGGTGGCATCAGATCTGACCCAGTGCAGTCATAGAAGTGGTGGCTATAGCGGTGCTTGTGTCACTCTACCTCTAGCTTTAGGTGACTCAGAGCAGAGAGAAAGACTCCTTTTCTTGGGAAATAGTAAGGGAGAAGAACAAAAATCTCTGTCCTAAAAATCTGGAGAATTCTCTGCAATCTTGTCCAAGACCATCAAGGTGGTACCTCTAGGAGTCTGCAAGAGTCACAGAGCTAACTGGGTTTAGGGTGCTCCCTAAGAGACATACAGCTTAGATTGTATCACCCAAGTCCTTTCAAATATCTGGAAAGCTATCACAAGAAGGATAGGTACAAACAAACACAGAGTGAGATGAATACAAAAATATACCTAACACTTCAATTCCCAGACACTGAGGAATATATACAAGCATCAAGACCCTCTAGAAAACATGACCTCACCAAATGAACTAAATAAGACACCAGGTACAAAATCTGGAGACACAGAGATATGTGACCTTTTAGATAGAGAATTCAAAATAGTTGTTTTGAGAAAACTCAAAGAAATTCAACATAACACAGGAAGGAATTCAGAATTCTATCAGATAAATTTAATTAAAATGTAGAAATAATCAAAACAATTAAGCAGAAATTCTGGAGCTAAAATGTAATTGGCATACTGAAGAATGCATTAGAGTCTTAAAAGTAGAATCAGTCATGTAGAAGAATAACTTCATGAGCTTGAAAACAGGCTATTTAAAATACACAGTCAGAGGAGATAAAAGAAAAAGACAAAAATGGTGAAGCACACCCACAAGATCTAGAATATAGACTCAAAAGGGCAAATCTAAGTTTTGGGCCTCAAAGAGCAGGCAGAGAAAGATGTAGTGGTAGAAAGCTTATTCAAAGGGATAATAACAGAGAACTTCTCAAACCTGGAGAAAGATATCAATAGCAACATACAGGAAGGTTATAGAATACCAAGTATATTTAACCCAAAGAAGACTAACTCAAAGCATTTCAGAATCAAACTCCCAAAGGCCTAAGATAAAAAAAGATAGTAAAAGCAGCAAAATAAAAGACACAAATAACATACAATGGATCTCCATTATATCTGGAAGCAGACTTTTCAATGAAAACCTCACAGGCCAGTAAATAGTGGCATGATATATTTAAAATGCTGAAGGAAAAAAATATATTTACCCTAGAATAGCACATCTGGAAGAAACATCCTTGAAACATGAAGGAGAAATAAAGACTTGCCCAGACAAACCAAAGCTGAGAGATATCATCAACACCAGACCTAGACCTATTCTAAGTGACATGCTAAATGAGGTCCTTCAATGAGAAACAAAAGAACATTAATGAGAAATGAGAAATTATCTGATGGTACAAACCTCACTGGTAATATCAATAGTAATTACTGAAAAAAAACAGAATATTACAACACAGTAACTGTGGTGTGTAAATACTCTTACTTTATATAGAAACACTAAACAATGAATGAATAAAAAATAGTAACTACAACTACATTTTCAGACATAGTAAAATGAGATTTAAATAGAAACAACTAAAAGTTTAAAAGTTGGAGAATGAAGCTAAGGCATAAAGTTATTGTTATGCTTCCTTTTTGCTTATTTTTTTGTTTGCAAGTTTATGCAAATAGTGTAAGTTGTCATGAGATTAAAACAATGGTTTATAAAATAAAATTTGCAATCCCTATGTTAACCTTTAAGCAAAAAAAATACAAGGGGTACAATATATATATATAATGCAAGAAACTAAACAGTATTACCAGAGAAAACCACCTTCTCTAAAAGGAACACAGGAAGGGAAAAAAAGAAGAAGGAGAATACCACAAACTACCAAAGCTCGAACAATGAAATGGCAGGAGTAAGTCCCTACTTACCAATAATAACAATGAATGTAAATAGACTAAACTCTCCAATCAAAACAGACTGGCTGAATGGATGGAAGAACAAGAACCATTGATTTGTTGCTTACAAGAAACACACTTCACCTATAAGGACACATATAGACTGAAAATAAAGGAAAGGAATAAGATATGCCATGCCAAGGCAAACAAAAAAGAGCATGAGTAGCTACACTTATTTCAGAAAAACTAGATTTCAAGAAAAAAAACTATGAGAGACAAAGAATATCATTATATGTAATGATGAAGGAGTCAATTCAGCAAGAAAATACAACAATTTAAATATATATACACCCAACACTGGAGCACCCAAAAATATAAAGAAAATATTATTAAAGCTAAAGAGAGAATAGGCCCCAATACAATAACTGGAGATTTCAACACCCCACTTTCAGCACTGGACAGATCTTTCAGACAGAATATCAACAAAGAAGTACTGAATGGACTTAATCTGTATTTATAGGCCAAATTAACATAATAGATATTTACCGAACATTTCATCCTTCTGCTGTAGAATGCACATTGCTCTGCTCAGTACATGGATCATTGTAAAAAAGACCATATCTTAGGTCATAAAACAAGTCTTAAAACATTCACTAAAATTGAAATAATACCATGAATCTTTTCTGAACACAATGAATTAAAATAAGAAAACAATAATAAGAGGAATTTCGGTAACTATATAAATACACAAACTGTATGATTCTAAATCACCAGTGGGTCAATCAATTAATTAAGATGGAAAAATTTTCTTAAAACAAATGATAATAAAAACACAACATACAAAAATTTATGGGATACAGTAATAGCAGTACTAAGAGAAAAGTTTATAGCTATGAGTGTGTACATCAAAAAAGAGGTAAAACTTCAAATAAGCAATCTGATGAGATATCTTAAACAACTGGAAAAGCAAGAGCAAACCAAACCCCAAATCACTAGAAAAAAATAAATAAACGTGAGAACAAAATCAACGAAATTGAAACAAAAATCATGCAAAAAATCAATGAAACAAAAGGCTGATATTTTTAAAAGTTAAGTAAAATTGACAAACCATAAGCCAGACAAGCTGATCAAAAAGAGAAGATTCAAATAAATAAAAAAGATTAAATAAATAAGAGACAAAATCCAAATAAATACAAATAAGTAAATAAATATAAAAGGCGACATTACAACTAATACTGAGAAATTCAAAGGATCATTAGTGGCTACTGTGGTCAACTACATGCCAATAAATTGGAAAATCTAGAAGAAACAGACAACTTCCTAGACGCAAATAACCCACCAAGATTGAACCATGAAGAAGTACAAACCCTGAGCAGACCAATAACAAGTAATGAGATTGAAGCTGAAATGAGATCAAAGTAACAAGATTGAAGAAATTAGATCAAAGTCATGACATAGAAGCTGAAGAGTCTCCCAGTAAAGAAAAGCCTGCAACCCAACAGTTTCCTGTTGAATTCTACAAAATATTTAAAGAAGAACTAATACCAATCCTACTCAAACAGTTCTGAAAAATAGGGGAGGAAGACTGCTTCCAAACTCATTCTATGAAACCAGTACTACTCTGATTCCAAAACCAGACAAAGACACATTTTAAAAAAAGAAAGAAAGAAAAGAAAACTACAGGCCAGTATCTCTGATGAATATTGCTGTGAAAATTCTCAACGAAATACTAGCAAACAAAATTCAACAATAAATGTAAAAGATCATTTATCATGACCAAGTGGATTTGTCCTCGGGAGACAAGGATGGTTCAACACAAACAAATCAATTGTTGTGATAAGTGATATCAACGGAATGAAGAACAATAACCATATGATCATTTCAATTGATGCTGAAAAGGCATTTGATAAAATTCAACACCCCTTCATGATAAACACCCTAAAAAAACTGGGGATAGAAAGAATAATATAAGCCATGTATGACAGACTAAAAGCTAGTATCATACTGACTGGGGAAAAACTGAAAGCCTTTCCTTTAAGATCTGGAACATGGTAAGAAAGCCCACTTTCATCACTGTTATTTAACATAGTACTGGACGTTTTAGCTAGAGCAATCAGACAAGAGAAAGATATAAAGGGCATCCAAACTAGAAAGGAAAAAGTCAAATTATCCTTGTTTGCAGAAGGTGTAATATTATATTTGGAAAAACCTAAAGAATACACCAAAAAAAATTTAAAACTAATAAATTCAGTAAAGTTGCAGGATACAAAATGCACAAAAGTCAGCAGGGTTAATATATATATATATATGTGTGTGTGTGTGTGTGTGTGTGTGTGTGTATGTGTATATATATACACACATACACATATATACATATATATATACATATATGTGTGTGTGTGTGTGTGTGTGTGTGTGTGTGTGT
>NW_016826368.1:7044-8139 GCF_001698545.2 Rhinopithecus bieti
GTGATGCCTCCAGCTTTGTTCTTTTTGGTTAGGATTTTCTTGGCTATATGGGCTCTTTTTTGGTTCCATATGAATTTTAAAGTAGTTTTTTTTTTTTCTAATTTTGTGAAGAATGCCAATGGTAGTTTAACGAGAATAGCACTGAACCTATAAATTACTTTTAGCAGTATGGCCATTTTCACAATATTGATTCTTCCTATCCATGATGATGAAATGTTTTGCCATTTGTTTGTGTCCTCTCTGATTTCCTTGAGCAGTGGTTTGTAGTTCTCCTTGAAGAAGTCCCTCACATCCCTTCTTAGCTGTATGCCTAGGCATTTTATTCTCTTTGCAGCAATTGTGAATGGAAGTTCATTCATGATTTGGCTCTCTCCTTGTCTATTATTGGTGTATAGGAACGCTTGTGATTTTTGCACATTGATTTTGTATCCTGAGACTTTGCTGAAGTTGCTTATCAGCTTAAAGAGACTTGGGGCTGAGACGATGGGGTTTTCTAAATATACAATCATGCCATCTGCAAACAGAGACAATTTGACTTCCTCTCTTCCTATCTGAATACCCTTTAATTCCTTCTCTTGCCTGACTGCCCTGGCTGGAACTTTCAATATTATGTTGAATAGGAGTGGTGAGAGAGGGTATCCTTGTCTTGTGCAGGTTTTCAAAGGGAAGGCTTCCAGTTGTTGACCATTCAGTATGATACTGGCTATGGGCTTGTCAAAAATAGCTCTTATTATTTTGAGATATGTTCCATCAATACCTAGTTGATTGAGAGTGTTTAGCATGATGGGGTGTTGAATTTTATCAAAGGCCTTTTCTGCATCTATTGAGATAATCATGTGGTTTTTGTCACTGGTTCTGTTCATGTGATGGATTACATTTATTAATTTGTGTATGTTTAACCAGCCTTGCATCCCAAGGACGAAGCCAACTTGGTCGTGGTGGATAAGCTTTTTGATGTGCTGCTGGATTCGATTTGCCAGTATTTTATTGAGAATTTTCACACTGATGTTCATCAGGGATATTGACCTGAAATTGTGTGTGTGTGTGTGTGTGTGTGTGTGTGTGTGTATGTGGTCAATTTTAGAATAAGTGCAA
>NW_016826369.1:0-2070 GCF_001698545.2 Rhinopithecus bieti
ATTGTTCTACTTGTTTGCATTGACGAATCGTGCTCCAAAATTCAGATACTTCCCATTCAATTTAATGGAGGAAATATGAAAATTTGTTTAATAAAAAAAATATATATATATACACATGGACAGACAGAGGGGAATAACACACTCTGCAGCCTATCCGAGGGTGGAGGGTGGGAGGAGAGAATCGGGATAAATAAGTAATAGGTACTAGGTTTCATACCTGAGTGGTGAAATAATCTATATAACACCCCATGACAAAAGTTTACCTGTGTAGCAAACCTACACTTGTATGCCTGAATCTAAACTACATGTAAAAATATATATATATAAATTTAAAAATAGGTGTTAGTTTAAAGGAATTATTTATATCTCCTACAAAGCTAAGTGGTATTTTCATTATAAATTTCTGTATTTAAAAATTGAATTGTATAGATAAAAAGCTGTACCTGAAAACAGTTTTGAGTAGTTTATTTGGCTGAAAATCATGGTGTTGCAGTTAAAATTAAATAAGACTGGGTAAACCTAGAAAGAATTTAATTATGAGTTTGCACTACACCAACCTGAGAATAAACTCTAGTAAGTTAATAGTGCTTCTATTAAAGTCAAAGTTTAATTGAGAATATTATATGAAAACACTGAATCTGTAATTTCTAAATCATAATCAAATTATGTATATTTATATAAAATACTTGTTATTAAATAATTGTTCTTTGTTGTTTTAATAAGATACTCATTTTGATATTTTGATAAGAGTATAATTGAATAAAAAAATCACCAACATTATACTTAGTGAAACTTTCCGTACAGTAAGGTAAAAGTTTCTATAATCCAACTGCGAGCTGGGCAGCAGTTTATTTAAATTGCAGACTGCATCTCTAGAGCATACTCTTATAGTCTTAGTAGATAAGTCCATAGCACAGATGTCACTCCTATTAATCCTTATAGAGAAGAAACTGAACAATTAGGTGGGGAGAAGTGATAAAATTTAGGGTATGATCAGTTATAATTTCAGAAAATTTCCTAATGCAGCATAAATTTCGCTGTTAAATGAATTTAAAATTTTGCAAGTGGAGATATGGTTTATAATTGCCTATTTATCTTGCTAGATACATTATATTAAGAGGAGGAGTGTGTATGGGGGTTATGTATGTAAAATTTTAGGGAGAATTTAAAATTGCACAAATAAATATGAAAATAAGTAGCTATTAATAAATCAAAAAATATTAGATAAAGAATTCTGATAGGTCTATGCCAAGAAAAAAGTATATAATAAACAGCAAAATAACAGGAAAAAAAATAATACAATAGCATACCAGGTAGAATAATGTAATGTTGAAATTAAACATTAAAAATTATATTAATTTTCCATTGTAAGACTCTATGGTAGTTTATTTGAAATTATCTTATTAAGTGTTTTAGAGGAAGCTTTTACTGTCCTAAGTATTCACAATTAATGTCATGATACTCTTCTGAGGCGATAACCAAAACTTACATTATATTTGATACAAATATGTTTTTACTTAAATAAATAATCAATTTGTGCCATAAACATTGTAAGAAAGGATTATCTCACCACATTAGGCTGCCTTTGGCCTTGACTAAATTTAGGTAAACGGTCATTGAGAATTTATAGCATCACATGTACTTAAAATAGAACAGGTAGCAACTGTTAATGAGAAAAAATATACTCTCTTGTGCTCAGTTCATTATTTTGGCAGGTTTAACGAACAAAATGAATTGCCAGACTTGATCATTCATCAATCAAATAGTGAAACTAATATACACATGCTTTAACCTACAAGTGAGAGGCCAAATTGACAAACTGGCCTCATATATATTGCCATTGTTAAGTGTAATAAACAAATTCAGTAGCATATTTCCCCTCAATATAACAGAGGTGTCCATTTGACAATACTAGATTAAAACACAAGATATGGAAAATGATATTTGATATTTCAGACATACTGTAATTTTTTAATACACCATTGTATCTTTTTCAAATTTGTCACTTAAGATATCTTGATTAGTATGCATATATTGGAGGACAAAGATAACAGATACCAATATAAGTTA
>NW_016826370.1:0-1090 GCF_001698545.2 Rhinopithecus bieti
CTCCCAAAGTGCTGGGATTACAGGCTTGAGCCACCGCGCCCGGCCAGGCTTTTATTTAAAATACTTCTCTGTTCAGTCCAATGCCTGGATATCTTAAAGGAGTTTCTGTCAATTTAATTTATTCTATGAATGGGCTGTTTTCTGTTCCTTTTTATGTCTTGTAATTGTTTTTTGAAAAATTAGTGTTTTGGGTATTATAATGTGATAACTCAAGAAATCACATTTTTCTTCTTCCCAAGGGAATTCTGTTCTTGGTAGAAAGACTTGAGACATCCATTTATTTCATGACTTTTTTGAATCATGTTTCAAAAGCTGCATTCCTTGTGTGTGGTCACTGGAATCTCTGTTCTGCTTTCTCTGTGGTCACATTGTTATTGAACAGAATTTTACTTAAATGTCTATGTCAAAATAAAAGATACACAATAATCACTATTTTCTCAGTATTTGCAGCTTGCTTCTGAGCTGGGGTACCCCCTTTACTAAGCCAGGCCTCATAAAACTCTGCCTTAGCCTTCACCAGCAGCTTGTGTGGAGCCCCCAGATCCATTAAAGATGCAGGGTTAGATCCTCTCAGATATTTTCAAGCTATGCATCTGGCCTTGGGTATACACATTGTATTCTGTTTCCCCCATCATATGTGTTGTCCTGTAGAGGACTAAGTGCTCACAAACGAGACATTCCTGATAAGTCCTGCTCTTGCAAATGAAGCAGGGCATTCCTTCCCTGCAAACAGGGAGGACAAAGGAGCCAGCTGCAAACAGCAGACCCTGGGGCTTGTTTATGTGTAAACATCTTGAAAATCCAGAAAGTCAGGGAAAGGTCAGAAAACAACAATGTGTCTTGTGACTTGGCAACATTCCACAAATGACTGTATAAAATAAAGCAAAGCGTGACATTCGGGGCGGCCGCCATGTTTGTCTTGTCTTGTGTTCTCTTGTGTGTTCATTCCTTTGTTTAGGAAACACACGGACCCCAACATCTGGCTCAGCGAGCAGGGTCCGTGGCTCCATGAGAACAAGGAACCGGAGGGGGAACACCCTGGGGCAGGTAAATAAATGAAGGGGGACCCACGGGAAAATTATGAGGAATT
>NW_016826371.1:0-1091 GCF_001698545.2 Rhinopithecus bieti
GTATACAAAAAAATCAAACAACCCATCAAAAAGTGGGAGAAGGACATGAACAGACATTTCTCAAAAGAAGACATAAATGCATCCAACAAGCATACGAAAAAAGCCCATCATCACTGGTCATTAGGCAAATGCAAACCAAAACCACAATGAGATACCATCTTATGCCAGTTAGAATGACCATCATTAAAAAGTCAGGAAACAACAGGTTCTGGAGAGGAGCTGGAGAAATAGGAAAGGTTTTACACTGCAAGTGGGAGTGTAAATTAGTTCATCCATTGTGGAAGACAATGTGATGATTCCTCAAGGATCTAGAACCAAATATACCATTTGACCCAGCATTTCCATTACTGGGTATATACCCAAAGGATTATACATCATTCTACTATAAAGGACATGCACATGTATGTTTATTGTGGCACTGCTAACAATAGCAAAGAGTTGGAACAAACCCAAATGACCATCAAGGTTAGACTGCTTAAAGAAAATGGGGCACATATATACCATGGAATACTATGCAGCCATAAAAAGGATGAGATCATGTCTTTTGCAGGGACATGGATGAAACTGGAAACCATATTCTCAGCAAACTAACACAGGAAGAGAAGCCAAACACCCTATGTTCTCAGTCATAAGTGGGAGTTGAACAAGGAGAACACATGGACACAGGGAGGGGAACATCACACACCCCGGCCTGTCAGGGCTCAGGGGTTAGGGAGGGATAGCATTAGGACAATACTAATGTACTAATACATCTACTAACGTAGATGACGGCTTGATGGGTGCAAGGAACCACCATGGCATCATATACCCATGTAACAAACCTGCATATTCTTTTTTTTTTTTTTGACACGGAGTCTCTCTCTGTTGCCCAGGCTGGAGTGCAGTGCCCGGATCTCGGCTCACTGCAAGCTCTGCCTCCCGGGTTTACGCCATTCTCCTGCCTCAGCCTCCAGAGAAGCTGGGACTACAGGCCCCCGCCACCTCGCCGGCTAGTTTTTTGTATTTTTTTACTAGAGACGGGGTTTCACAGTGTTAGCCAGGATGGTCTCGATCTCCTGACCTAGTGATCCGCCCGCCTCGGCCTCCCAAAG
>NW_016826372.1:0-1449 GCF_001698545.2 Rhinopithecus bieti
TATTTGGCGGCTTTGGACTTCCAGTTGGAGAGTGGAACAAAAGCAAATAACTGAATATGCAACAATTGAGAATTTTCAAATAATGATGAAATATATCAATGCAGATACTCAATATTTTTACCTAAACCCAAGCAGAGTAAATATGAACAAAACTACACTTAGGTACACCATAGTCAAATTGCTGAACAACAAAGATTGAATTCAGGAAGAAAAACACGCTGGAAAATATGCATTTGTGAGTAAATATTAAAATATAATTACTGTTTAAACCAAAAATAATAACTATATCTATTGAAATTTGCAACAGGTGTGGAGAAAATAAAACACATGGCAACGTTAACACAAAGATGCACAAGAGGTAAAAGATCTAAACTCCTGTAAGATTCTTTCATGATTCTGGACATAGAAAAGGCATTATTTTATTAAATAATCTAGTACAGGGTAGATTTTAATATGTAGACTTACAGTTAAAATAATAGAGTGAAAAAGTTATGAAATATCACTAATAGAAAAGATTATGATTAAAAATACTTGATTATCCCCAAAGAAGATTAGGAAGGAGGAATAAAGAAAAAAAGAACAGATAAGACAAATATAAAACAGATAGTGAGATGAAAAAGGAAACAACAATAATATTACATGAAAATGCAAAAGCCAAGCCTGGTGGCTCACACCTGTAAATTCAGCACTTTGGGTGGCTGAGGTGGGCGGATCACCTGAGGTTGGGAGTTTGAAACCAGCCTGGCCAACCTGGTGAAACCCTGTCTCTACTAAAAATACAAAAAATTAGCCAGGCGTGGTGGCACGTGCCTGTAATTCCAGCTATTAGGGAGGCTGAGGCAGGAGCATTGCTTGAACCCGGGAGGCAGAGGTTGCAGTGACACAAGATTGTATCGTTGCACTCCAGCCTGGGTAACAAGAGCAAAACTCCATCAAAAAAAAAAAAAGAAAAAAAAAAGAAAAGAAAAGAAAAGAAAGAAAAAGAAAAGAAAAGAAAATGCTCTTCACACTGGAAAACAATGCATTGTTCTCCTAAATGGTAAACTCACTTAGAAATCTATGAAGTTGCTGGCTGAAACTGGAGGGGTGATAAACTTTGAAAAACAGGTTTGATGAACTCCAACATTTAAAAATTATGCAAAGAAGAAGCCAGTAAAGGAGGATGTGAACCAGGAATCCGAAAGCTTGAGAAGAAAACTAGGAAAAAGCTGTCTCACCCATGTCAAGGAAGGAAGGTTTTGTGAAAGCGGAAGTTAGGAAGTACCGAATGTTGCTGAGACATGGCGAAGATGAGGACAGAACGGGGTCTACTGGAATTGGAATCATGGTCTGTTCTTTTGTGTCCTTATAAAGAGCATTCTTTGTGGAATCTGGGAGAAAAAATATGTAAATTGAAGAGCAAAGTATTGTTGAGAAGTGAGAAGCAAGTGCATTTGTAACACTTTCCAG
>NW_016826373.1:0-2319 GCF_001698545.2 Rhinopithecus bieti
CTTGGCCTCCTGGTGGCCATCACAGGTGCCCAGTGTACCACATGTGTGGAGGATGAAGGTGCCAAGGCCCGTATCGTGCTCACCGCAGGAGTCATCCTCCTCCTCGCTGGCATCCTGGTGCTCATCCCTGTGTGCTGGACAGCGCACGCCATCATCCAGGACTTCTACAACCCCCTGGTGGCTGAGGCCCTCAAGCGGGAGCTGGGAGCCTCCCTCTACCTGGGCTGGGCGGCAGCGGCACTGCTTATGCTGGGCGGGGGGCTCCTCTGCTGCACGTGCCCCCCGCCCCAGGTCGAGCGGCCCCGTGGACCGAGGCTGGGCTACTCCATCCCCTCCCGCTCAGGCGCGTCTGGACTGGACAAGAGGGACTACGTGTGAGGTGGAGGCTTCCCCTGGGAGCCCGCTGCTCCCTACTGCTCCACACCTTCCACCTTGGCCTGGTGACCAGATGCCCTGCTCCACCACAACCTCCTTCCCCAGAAAAACCCACTTTCCAAAAGCCCAGGCTATACCTGGCTGCAGGGCTGGGTCAGCTGGCCTGGCTGAGCTCTTCTCAATGGGGTCCCCTTTGATGTTCTCCCCCAAGTTAGGCAGCCCAGAGGTGTTGGGCACCCTGGCCTGTCCCCGCCTCCCCAGTAGTTGTTTCCTTCCGTTGCCCAGGATACTGGCTGGCCTTCCTTCTCTTCTGAGCCCTCCCCTGTCCCAGGAACCCTGACCTCACCGAAAGGGCAGCAGCTCATTGGCTCCAAAACCAAGGAGCAGACCATGCCCTCCCAACCCTGGAGTTGGCAGGGAGGGCCTGTCCATCACCTCCCCTCCCCAACATCCCCACCCGCGAGTTGGAAATAAAGAGCATTTGTAACTGGGCTCCCTCTAATCTGTGCCGCCACTAGGGCTGGGCAGGGACAGCCAGGTAGCCTCCCTTGGTGGCTGTCAGGCCAAGGTCTGGCTCCAGGTTCTGCCTGGTGGGTATGCTCACTCAAGCCACGGGCAGAGGAGATCATGACTCACTTAGGCCCACCTCTTCCCCTAGCCAGGGTGGGCACTCAGTAACCCCCTGCAACACCAAACACACTAACAAAACATGCTTTATTTGGTAAAAATGTGAGTGTAAAGGGGCGGGCAGGGCAGAAGGGTGCAGTGTTGGAGGTGGAGGTAGGGGTCTACATAGCTGGGACCTGGCCCCGGGGGTGGACGTCCTATCAGGACAGAGGAGCCAGAGGTCACAAGTTCCGGGGGTGGGCAATCCTTTGTTAACAGATCACTTGCTTTTCCAGGGGTGATGAGAGGAGCTCCAGAGGCCCAAGTAGGATGGGGGCAGTTGTCCAGTGATGTCTAGGGAAGCCCAGCCCCCAGCAGCAGCAGGAACTCTTGGGGACAGTCTATCTTGTTGCAAAGGCCAGCAGAGCAAGCAGCCTCCTCCACGTTAGTTCCACAGCTCGACTGGCTTCTAAGATGGGCGTGTCAAGATCCAAAATCTCAAAGCAGCCTCTCTTGACTCCATCATCCAAGGGAGAGAAACAGCAGAGCCTAAGTGGGAGTCTGAGCCATCTTCTTGGTTCAGTTTTCAAATGAATTTTAAATATCCTCAGTCAAAAAAAAAATAGCAGAAGGCAGAAACAAAAGATACCAACCTATCCCAAAGCTGTTGGACTTCTGGATGGCTCTAGTGCCAGCGGAGGCCCCATTCCCCTCCACGTCAGACGTAATTCTTGGTGGGGTACTCAGAGGGCCCTCGAGAGATGGCAGGGGCAGATGTCGAGTAGCGGGCCATGTAATGGCTCGGGCCCCGGGACCCCCCCGCGGGGCAAGTGCAGCACAGCAGCCCCCCACCCAGCAACAAAAGGCCTGAGGCTGCCCAGCCCAAGTAGAGGGAGGCCCCCAGCTCCCGCTTTTGGGCCTCAGCCACCAGGGGGTTATAGAAGTCCCGGATGATGGCATGCGCCGTCCAGCACACGGGGATTAGCGTCAGGACCCCTGAGATGACAAAGACAATCCCAGAGGTGAGCACCAGGCGGGCCTTGGAATCCTTCTCCTCCACACAGGTGGTACACTTGGCCCCAGCAAGGTAGACCAGCAAGCCGAACAGGGCCACAAGGAGGGCAATGACACAGAGGGCACGTGCAGCCTGCAGGTCCTGCGGCAGTGCCAGAAGCGAGTCGTACACCTTGCACTGCATCTGGCCGGTGCTCTGCACCACGCAGGACATCCACAAGCCCTCCCACACCACCTGGGCCACCACGATGCTGTTGCCGATGAAAGCGGTCACTTTCCACATGGGCAGGGCACAGGAAACCAGGCCATTCACCCAACCCAGCA
>NW_016826373.1:6670-7738 GCF_001698545.2 Rhinopithecus bieti
CGGGTTTACGCCATTCTCCTGCCTCAGCCTCCGGAGTAGCTGGGACTACAGGCTCGCGTTACCACGCCCAGCTAATTTTTGTATTTTGAGTAGAGACGGCGTTTCATCACGTTGGTCAGGCTGCTCTCGAACTCCTGCCACCTCGCCCGGCTAGTTTTTTGTATTTTTTAGTAGAGACGGGGTTTCACCGCATTAGCCGGGATGGTCTCGATCTCCTGACCTTGTGATCCGCCCGTCTCGGCCTCCCAAAGTGCTGGGATTACAGGCTTGAGCCACCGCGCCCGGCCGATTTTATTTATTTATTTATTTATTTATTTATTTGTTTGTTTGTTTGTTTATTTGAGAAGGACTCTCACTCTATCGCCCAGGCTGGAGTGTAGTGGCGCGATGTCGGCTCACTGCAACTTCCGCCTCCCGGGTTCAAGCGATTCTCCTGCCTCAGCCTCCTGAGTAACTAGGATTACAGGCTCGCGTTACCACGCCCAGCTAATTTTTGTATTTTGAGTAGAGACGGCGTTTCATCACGTTGGTCAGGCTGCTCTCGAACTCCTGACCTCCTAATCCGCCTGCCTCAGCCTCCCAAATTGATGGGATTAAAGGCGTGAGCCACCGCGCCCGGCCGTTCATGTCTGATTTCTTTTTTCTTTTCTTTTTTTTTTTTGAGAGGGAGTCTCGCTCTGTCACCCAAGCTGGAGTGCTGTGGCGGGATCTCAGCTCACTGCAAGCTCCGCCTCCCGGGTTCACGCCATTCTCCTGCCTCAGCCTCCCGAGTAGCTGGGACTACAGGCGCCGCCACCTCTCCCGGCTAGTTTTTTGTAGTTTTAGTAGAGACAGGGTTTCACCGTGTTAACCAGGGTGGTCTCGATCTCCTGACCTCGTGATCCGCCCGTCTCGGCCTCCCAAAATGCTGGGATTACAGGCTTGAGCCACCGCGCCCGGCCTCATGTCTGATTTCTATATGAGATGCCGAAGCGAGCACTCGTGTCTGATTTTTGATTTCCCCACCCCACGCGCGCTGGACTAGATCACCTGCTGGGCAAGGGAGGGGTCTGCGTCCCTGCGGGGTCC
>NW_016826374.1:0-967 GCF_001698545.2 Rhinopithecus bieti
TAGAGAAATGCAAATCAAAACCAAAATGAGACACCATCTCATGCCAGATAGAATGGTGATCATTAAAAATTCAGAAAACAACAGATGCTGGAGAGATTGTGGAAAAATAGGAACACTTTTACACTGTTGGTGGGAATGTAAATTAGTTCTACCATTGTGGAAGACAGTGTGGCAATTCCTTAAGGATCTAGAACTAGAAATACCATTTGACCCAGCAATCCCATTAGTGGGCATATACCCAAAGGATTAAAAATCATTCTACTACAAAGACACATGCACACATATGTTTATTGTGGCACTATTCACAATAGCAAAGACTTGGAACCAACCCAAATGCCCATCAATGACAGATTGGATTAAGAAAACGTGGCACATGTACACCATGGAATACTATGCAGCCATAAAAAGGATGAGTTCCTGTCCTTTTCAGGGACATGGATGAAGCTGGAAACAATCATTCTCAGCAAACTGTCACAAGATCAGAAAACCAAACTCCACATGTCCACACTCAGAAGTGGGATTGGAACAATGAGAATACATGGACACAGGGAGGGGAACATCACACACCATGACCTGTGGGGGTTGGGGGGCTAGGGGAGGGATAACACTAGAAGAAATACCTAATGTAGGTGACGGGTTGATGGGTGCAGTAATCCACCATGGCACATGTATACCTATGTAAGAAAACTGCCTGTTCTACACATGTAACTCAGAACTTAAAGTATAATAATACAAAAATGTATAAACATAGTGTCATCTCAAAGACTGCTTCAATTATTACTGATGTGAAGATTACATTTCATTTACTAATATTGATAAATCATTTTCTACTTAAAAGTTCCATTTGCAATTTTGAAATTAGTTATGAACTGAAACTATTCTGGAGTTTCATAATTAAAAACCAGGAGTGAAAGCAATAATAATTACTTTTCTGTTCTTGCTTAAGAAAGAAAAGTATTGGCAGTTG
>NW_016826374.1:5322-7115 GCF_001698545.2 Rhinopithecus bieti
TTCATCAATGAAAAACAGCATATAAGACCATGGTCCAATATGATTATAATGCCATATTTTTACTCTACTTTTCTATGTTTAGATATGTGTAGATACACCAATACTTACCCTGTGTTACAACTGCCTACAGTATTCAGTACAGTAACATGCTGTAGAGATTTGTAGCTCAGGAGCAATAGGCTATACCATATAGGCCATTTTTATAGTTGGCTATATCATCTAGGTTTGTGTAAAGACACTGATATTTACACAATGATGAAATCACTTAATGATGCATTTTAAAAAAATGCATCCATGTTATTAAGTAATGCATAATTTATTTGCATGTATAAAAGTTATGGGTGTATAAGATCTTTTTAAATTTAACTTTTAAGTTCATGGATGCATGTACAGATTTGTTATATAGGTCAACTTGTGTCATGGCTTTTGTTGTACAGATTATTTTGTCCCTCGGGTATTAACCCTAGTATCCATGATTTTTTTTCCTGATCCTCTCTCTCTTCCCACCCTCTACCTCCAACAGACCCCAGTATGAGTTGTTCCCCTTTATGTATCCATGTGTTCTCATCATTTAGCTCTCACTTATAAGTGAGAACATGCAGTATTTGGTTTTCTGTTCGTGCATTAGTTTGAGAAGAATAATGGCCTTCGGCTTGATCCATGTTTCTGCAAAGGACGTGATCTCTTTGTTTTTATGGCTGAATAGTATTCCGTGGTGTATATGTACCACATTTTCTTTATCTAGTTTACTATTGATGGGCATTTATGTTGATTCCATGTATTTGCTATTGTGAAAAGTGCTGAAATGAACATTCACATGCATGTACCTTCATGGTAGAACAATTTATATTCTTTGGATATATATCCAGTAATGGAATTGCTAAATCAAATGGTATTTCTGTTTTTATGTCTTCGATAACCACCACACTTGTCTTTCACAATGAAACCGCCACAGTTGTCTTCACAATGGTTGAACTAGTTTACACTCCCATCAACGGCGTATAAGCATTCTTTTTATTTTTTTCTCAATCTTGCCAGCAACTATTATTTTTTGAATTTTTAGCAATAGCCATTCTGACTGGTGTGAAATGGTATCTCATTGTGGTTTTGACTTGCATTTCTGTAATGATCAGTGATGTTGAGACTTTTTTAGATAATTGCTGCCCACATGTCTGATTTCTCATAGTTCATTGTTGCCGGGGCATGAGTCACAGGATGTAAGGTGTAAGAAAACACTATTCTGGACATATTGGTACAACTCTTGGTATGGTATAGCATAATTAGGTAGGAATCTTGTATAATGTAGTTTAACTCTCAAATTATAAGTCAAATGAGTGGAGCAAGAAAATTTAATTTACTCACTCCTGTTCCCAAGGCTTGATTAAAATCCTTTGGATGCGGCATGCAGAAAACAGTGAGATAAACATTGTGAACTCCGGAGTCTTAAAGTTTCTACATGTTTTGGTTTTGAACTTCCAACAATCCATAATTTGACTCCGTTTTCTTAACTGCATAATTGCAAGTATAACAATTTCTGTATCATTGAGTTGTGGTGAGAATTAAATTAAATACATACCTAGTAGACACCAAAGACTAGCTCTCTCCTGATCTCTAAAAGTATTGAATTTCCATGTTCCTGGGGATAACAAACATTACACAAGCAAAGAGAATATAGGAGTGAGGCTGAGGGGCCTATGGTAAGTTGTTTACATGTCTGAGCCCTCAGTAGACTGTAAGGGTTTGGTAGCACATATGTTGGGGTCCGCGTGTTTCCTAAACAAAGGAATGAACAC
>NW_016826375.1:0-3250 GCF_001698545.2 Rhinopithecus bieti
GAGACGGAGTCTCGCTCTGTCACCCAGGCTGGAGTGCAGTGGCTGGATCTTGGCTCACTGCAAGTTCCGCCTCCCGGGTTTATGCCATTCTCCTGCCTCAGCCTCCTGAGTAGCTGGGACTGCAGGCGCCCACCACCTCGCCCGGCTAGCTTTTTTGTATTTTTTTAGTAGAGATGGGGTTTCACTGTGTTAACCAGGATGGTCTCGATCTCCTGACCTCGTGATCCCCCCATCTCGGCCTCTCAAAGTACTGGGATTACAGGCTTGAGCCACCGCGCCCAGCCTGGGCTTTTTTTTTCTACTGTTACCTGTCTTGTTCACATACCATGCAGATTCCAGTTGGCTCTCATGCTGTCTTGAAGACAGATTTCTTTCCACTCCAAGAGAGCAACATGGAATGTGGGCAACTCAGCTCTTGTTGAAAAATTGTCAAGATGCAAAGGAAAAATAATTTTTTCTGAATAGAAACAATTATACATAGATTCTATTTTTATTCTTATGGTAGTTGCATCGAATTCCTCATTTCATGTTTATTCCAATTGCTTTCTTACATTTATTAGCATCTGTATTTCCCTTACTAATGCAGCCAGTACAGGCCAGGCACGGTGACTCACGCCTATAATCCCAGCACTTTGGGAAGCCGAGGTGGGTGAATCACTTGAGGTCAGGAGTTCAAGACCAGCCTGGCCAATGTGGTAAAACCCCATCTCTACTAAAAATACAAAAGTTAGCTGGGCGTGGTGGCATGTGCTTATAATCCCAACTACCCCGGACGCTGAGACAAGAGAATCTCTGCAACCCAGGAGGTGGAGGCTGCTGTGAGCCAATATCACGCCGCTGTACTCCAGCCTGGGTGATAGAGTGAGACTCCCTCTCAAAAAATAATAATAATAATATAATAAAATAATGCAACTGGTTCAGCATTACTCTCATGCCCACTTAATTTCTTCCCCCCAACACTCATACACACATACATGTGCCACTATGGAAGTTGTATAGAACAAGTATGATTTTAAACCAGGGTTGTTTTGAAAGCACTACTATCTCTCTTTTAATTTTTCTTTGATGACTCTCTACTCTCTTCTTCCTGTATGCCTTCTGAAGCATTGCCTGGGTTTTTTCCTTTCATTTTTTGAGGTATTCCTCTGAAAGTGTTTTTAATGTGGGTCTGTGTGTGGCAAGTGCTCTGAGCCCTTGAATGCAGGTGATTCTTCCCATCACTCTCTCCCATTTGTATGATAATGTGGCTGAATATAAAATTCTACCTTCAAGACCAGTGCAGTGGCTTACATCGGTAATCACAGCACTTTGGGAGGCTGAGGCAGGTGGATCACCTGAGGTTGGGAGTTTGAGACCAGCCTAGCCAACATGGTGAAACCCCTCTCCACTAAAATACAAAATTAACTGGGCATGGTGGCAAGTGCCTGTAATCCCAGCTACTCAGGAGGCTGAGGCAGGAGAATCACTTGAACCAAGGAGGTGGAGGTTGCTGCGAGCCAAGATTACATCACTGCACTCCAGCCTGGGCAACAGATTGAGACTCCGTCTCTAAATAAATAAATAAATAAATAAATAAAATAAAATTCTACCTTCAAAATTACTGTCTCCTAATACTTTATAACTAATATGTAGTTACAGTTAACCATTATACTACAATCTTCTAGCATCTCACGTAGCTACTTGATGTCTATCTCAGTGTCATTCATTTGGAGATGATCTGTTCTCCCTCTGGAAGCTTTTAGAGCTTTCTCCTTGTCTTTATTATTATTATTATTTTGAGAGAGGGTCTCACTCTCTGGCCCAGGCTGGAGTGCAGTGGTGCATAATCACAGCTCACTGCAGCCTTGACCTCCTGGGCTAAAGTGATCCTCCTGCCTCAGCCTCCCAAGTAGCTAGGACTACAGGTAAGTGCCACCATACTAGCTAATTTTTATTTAATTTTTTTGTAGAGATAGATAGGGTCTCAAAATGTTGTTCAGGCTTGTCTTGAACTCCTGGTCTCAAGTGATCCTCCCGCCATGGCCTCCCAAAGTGTTGGGATTACAGGCATAAACCACTGTGCCCAGTCTCCTCATTATTTTCCTATATTATTATTTTTTACTTATTATTTTTAAGTTTTATAGTTGTACCTAGGAACTGATTTTTCCTTATCTCTTGTTGGCTCTTTATAAGCCCTTTCAGATAAGGTCTATTTTTTGGAAATGTATCTCCATATTTGTTCAAGTATTTCTTCCGTTCTATTTTTACGTCTTACACCAGCTGAAATTATTGCTCAGGTGTTTGCACTTTTATGTTTATCATCCACATTTCCAAGCTTTTCTTCTCTATTTCATATGTTTCAGTCTTATTGTGAGACTGCCACAATCTTGTGTTCGTATATTCTTTCTTCAACTATATCCATTCTATTTCATTTGTCAAAGTTGATAAATTTCCATTTATCAAATTCTTTAACTATTTTATTTTTTCTACCTAATATTTTCACTTAGTTTTTTTTATGATGTCTTCTTCTTGCTGCATATTGCTAACCTTTTCTCCTATTTAAGGAGCAGTTTTAGATTTTGGGTCCTTCTGCTTCAACATGTGTGATCAGATGATACGTGCTGCTTGTGTAGACTTTTCCTCCTCAACTGTCCAGTTATTTGGCTGTGGGCTCGTTTTCCCTTGGGAAAATGTTTGATCCTACCTACTGGGAGGGGCCATGGCCAGCCTCATCTGCGTTGGCGATGTGAGGACTGAGAATCCAGGGATCACAGACCCCTTAGTGAATCCCCATCTGAGGCCAGTCCACTAGTCACTCCTTTGGCTGGAGTTTTCACTTGTAAACCCTTAGGGGGAAATAAGACAGACTACAGTCCTGGTGATTTGGGAGGAAGCACTGTGGGGGAACTACCTGAGGGCTGTCCCTGTCTATTTCTGTGGGGGAACTACCTGAGGGCCCTCCAGGTCTATCTCTGTGGAGGAGCTACCTGAGGGCCGTCCGGGTCTGTTTCTGCAACCAGACTGATGATCATTACCAGGTGTGATTTATGAGTAGAGTAGAGTATCTCACCATCTCTCCTCTTCTGGTCATTATGCTTCCTTTCATGTAGCAAGAGATAGCGTTGTTTGGCAGCCACACACACTGATAGCCCAAGCTACAAACAACTAAAATCTCAAAGTGATTTTCATTCACATAACAAAAAAGAATGACTTTCTAGCTAGATTTTAAAGATAAAATTAGAATTTTACTTTTCCCATTATTGATCTAAGA
>NW_016826376.1:0-4549 GCF_001698545.2 Rhinopithecus bieti
AAGTATAATAAAAAAAAAGAGAAAAAGTTGAATAATAAATTGTCAAGAAAGTTTTAAAAGTAAATAATCACACATGTAGATGTCAAACAGGTGACCGTTAAGGCACGTTCTAATTTTGAAATAAAGATTTTATTTATGATCCTTGAGTGTGAAATATAAATTAGATTCTTTTTAGCCTAAATGGAAGTAAAGCAAAAAGGAGTTAATGTTATTAATACTTACATCCAATATACAGGTTCTTTATCTTGGGTGAAAAACAGAACCACCTGTGGAGCTTTTATAATATGCAAATACTTGGGCTCAAGGGAAGCTGAGAATTATTTAATTACTCTGTGTCAGGCCTTCCTCAGCTCAACACTCAGACACAAGTATTACTATTTTTTGTCTACAGATGAGAGCCCTACACACCAAAGGTTATACAATTTGCTCAAGGCCACATGACTTCTAAGTGGTAAGACTAGAATCTGGTTCTCCCTGACTTCAAAGACCAACACTCTCCCTTAAGAGTCGTACAGTGACTCACCAAAGAGAAGAAAGGATGGCAGATATTTTTTTCAGGTCTTGTGCCATCTCGGAAAATGTTAAAGTGACTTTCTTCTTGACAGTTTAATCTCATGTTAACCATAGGGCAGAGCTAAAATAATGGTAACCAGAAAATGTAGTCGTTATTGAAAAGGAAGAAAAAAAATATGTAAAATCTATTTCTCTTCGCCCAAATTTCCCAGAGAAAAACGTGCCTAGACAAAAGAAGGTGTACCATCATGCAGTCGTGCAGTTCGGGTGATGAAGAATTTGTTCCCTGGCATGATTCATACAAAAATTCCTTCCACTGCTGAAAGCCATGATTCACATTTCTCAGATGTAGGTCAGACTTCCTGTCCTAAGATATAGTCCCAAAACATGAGTTTTAATCAGATTGAGGAATTAGTTAACATTTATACCTATGCTAAAATATGCTGATTTGTTCCACAGTACTGAACTGTATCTAGTGATAGAGAAAGATTCAGTCTCTTTAGATATAATGTATGGGAGGGAGGGGGAGACGAAAGGGGAGAAGACAGAGAATTAAGTCAATGAATTAAGGTAAACTTGGAAAATAAAAAAGTTAGAAAAACTCAAAAGTCAGGAATAGCAATAATCAGTGACATACGTTAAGCACATATTAAGCACCTTAAAATGTGCCAACCACTCACATACATTTAGAGCAATCAATCATTTCAAAAACGTTATGATGTTATAATTCCCATTTTACACCTAAAGAAATAGAATCAAAGAAAGAAAGTTAAGTGCTTGCCCAGGGTCGCATAAATTATGCTCATGGATGCAAACCCTTCTCACTTCTGCATATATAGTCTCAAATGCACACTATACCCACCAGCCTCACACTTTCCATTTTGTTTTTACACAGATCCTTCCTCTTTAAGCACCCTATAAATGATTGACTATGTGGAGATGTCAGGCAGGAATCCCATGGTTTCATTTCATTCCCTTACCACCCACTCTTTCAGGTTTGTTATTGGAGTTCATCATTAAAAACAAATTTGGATGCCCCAGTGACTTATAGAACCTTCTAATGAACATCACAAAAGTGAGGAAGCCATTCACATTCCAGGAGGCACTCACCTCTCGCTTTCCAGTTGATTTGGGAGGATGAGTTCAGCTTATTAGGAATCAGATGCAAAGGTCTTTAGCCTGAATATAGCTGAGCAGATGGGCAAATTCTCTAAGATCCTGAGTTTGTTTCAGCAAAAGTAAGGCAGCTGAAAACTAGGAAGGGCTCTAACTGGACCCAAAGGTATTTCAATTTTCTGCTTGAGCATCCAGGCACACTCAGTGTTTACTTGGAAATTTAGAGAGCCTCTGCAATTCTAAGAGTTGGCACCTACAGGCAGAATAGCTGACCACTCATGGATGGAATTTCAGGACTCTTGGGAAGGCTGACCTCCAGTGACCTCCAGTAACATATGCTTCCTGTTGCTGAAATGAAACCCTCACAAATCATTGCTTTACCTTGAGGCTTGCTTTCTCTTAAAATTCAAATGTTCCTTTTAAAGCTGCTAGCAGGAACCAGTCAAGCTCCACAAAGTTCATCTGAAGCCATCCTAAACACAATCCTTCTATCCTGAAACCAGACACAACCAAACAGAGGACTATGCCTGCCCTGGATGTTGCTTTCATCCTTCATTGCCTAGAAGCCTGGTACCTCTTTAGGACCATCTCGCATCCTGCTCCTCATCCTCCTGCTTCTGTAGCTCCCATACTTCATGACTTTCTATTCTATCAGCCTAGCATCATTTTCAAGGCTGTCTTTGGACCTCAACCCAAGCTCTCTCTCTCATGTGACTGACTCACACTGCCCTGATTTTAAAATGCTCTTAATTTTTTATCTCTAGACACTTGCATTTGCCCATCTCCTGCCTCTAGATGATAGAGAATAGCAAACATTAACATGAACCAGAAGATGGAAGTTCTACAAAGAGTATAAAATAGTGTAAAACCTGGAGGTTGAGGCATTATTGAAACTAAACTGAGATTATTAGCAGCATATTTAGTGAGTATCATCGCCAGATTAATATTGAAAAGCAAAGCAAAGCATGGTTTGCCCAAAAAACCATTCAGGGTAAAGAAGTGTAGATACCACATATAATTTGTGGACTTGGCAATATATTAAACCTCACAATAGTGGTAACAGCAGAACCAAAACATGCATTTTTTAAATATATTTCACAAACTATTTGAACTTGTGATCTTTTAAAATGTCTTGTGTAATCTTCTCAAAAATACTGCTAGGTAGAAATTATTATCTCTATTTTATAGCTTGTGCAGCTGAAGCCCAGAAAAATTAAATTATTAAGTCGACAAAATTAGTAACAGAATCACAGTGAGAGCCAAGGTCTGCCTGACTCTAAATAATACGCTTGTTCAGAGCATCCCCTGTCCTTCTGCTTTGATGTTTTCTCCCCAGGACCCAGTTTGAATGACCCTGATACTATCTACTTCCTCCCTCCCTGATGGGCAGGAAAACCGAAGCAGGAGCATGTAAGAATAAGACAGGGAGCCCAGCTCCCTGAATGTGAATCCCAGTACCCTTGCTTTTTCTGACTGAATTTGGTCAGGTGGCTTGATTATTTTGCAGCTTAGTTTCATATTCTTTCAAGTCATAATTGCACCAGCCTCACAGGATTGTTGTGAGTACTAACCAAGATAACACATATAGAGATCATGACTTGGTGAGCAGAACTAACCATTTGACAATGGACTGTTTTTGTTTGACTGTTTTGTTTTTATTCCACACATGCCATAAGCTTTAACCATGTTAAAGTAGTTTGGGTTTCTTTTTTATGGACATAAAGAGGGCAGTTAACATCTTGGTTAGAATGCTGGCTCTGGCAGGGTTTCATGTCTGTGCTTGAATACCAACTGCACCATCTAAGAGCTTTTTGACTCTAAGCAAACTGGTTAGCCCTCTGCACTTTCATTTCCTCATCTGTAAGTAGACTCATGGTGGTACATAATTTACACAGCTGTTGTGAAGATTAAATTACTTCAGTTAAGCACTTAGCAGAGTGCCTGGCTCACTGTTAAGTGTTTGGAAGCCTGAAGAATCTACGTAAAGCTCTTTCCCTACTCTGTGTTACAGGAGGTTTGGTTCAAAATGAATCTGAAGGATAAAGTTTTAGCATAGCTAAATCAATGACTTAATACAGATCTGTCACCATGTTCTGACATCTATAGCTATTAAAGTTGGATGTGGGAGCCAAGACCCTGCAACTAATCTGGAAAATCACTTCTCATGTAGTTCTTATACATTCATGAAACCTTAAGGAAATTGAATCATTATGGTAGGCACCACACGGATTCAGTATCCATGGACACTGAATGTGGATAAAAATAGGAATGAATTGTTTCATTGTTTAGTAATAATGTCATATGAGCATACGACATTAAAAAGTACTGACCACTACAACATGCTACTCACCATCATAAGTACACAAAACATTAGTGTACAGAGGAGCATAAGTCCCTGCCTCATAAATGTATCTTCTGGGCAGGGTGGTAGAGAAATATGATAAGCAAACAAACACAAACATGCATGCATACATATACAATCTCTATAAAGAGACCACTAAAGCAGGAATTAGGGGAAGTAAGAAACTGAAAGTGTGTTATATTAGACAGGTGTTCAGGGAAGGCCTCCATGACTTTAGAGCAGAGGCTTGAGGTATTTAGGGGCGATGCATGCAGAAACCTGGAGGAAGAGTATTCCAAACAGAAACAGCAAGTGTACAAGCCTGGAAGAGACTATACTTATTGTGTTGAAGATATAGTGCAGTGACCAGAAACTAGAGTGAAGTAAGAAAAAACATGGAAGGAATTCCAATTAAAATGGAATTAGGTGTATTACTTATGAGTGCCTGTCTGTCACTGGAATGGAAGGCCTGTGAGAAAGGGATCATGTTGATCTTTTTTTTATTTTATTTTTTATTTTTATTATACTTTAAGCTCTAGGGTACATGTGCATAACGTGCAGGTTTGTTACATATGTATA